>NW_027185809.1:48044924-48246057 GCF_028583685.1 Petaurus breviceps papuanus
CTTCCTTCCTTCCTTCCTTCCTTCCTTCCTTCCTTCCTTCTTTTCTTCCCTTCTTCCTTCCTTCCTTTCTTTCTTTAACTCTAAATAAAGCCTTGCTTATAAGACCCCAGTGATTCATTTCTCAGGACAACAAATGAGCACATTAATCAGGTAGTTTGGCTGAACAATTCAGTAAGGTAATTAGGGCTTCTTAATTTTTTTTGTTCCACTAGCAACCCCTTTTCTCATTTCAGCAGTTTTATCATGGGCTTTGCATGGCCTGAGGGGATTCACAGAGCAAAGTGCACATGCTTTCTGTTCAGAACCAGGATTGTAGTGAAGTTCCCTGATAAAACACAGGCAAGTGTTTAACTCGGATTCATTATGCATTTGATTTTTTTTTAAGCATTCCATTTAAATTTTTTTAATTTTAAAATTTTTTAAATTAAATTTTATGTTTATTTTAAGTTTACACCATTCATTTCCACAAAATTTTGAATTACAAATTTTCTCCCCGTCTTTTTCCTACCCACCACCCCAAAACAGCAATGACATTGTATACCCCTTCACCCAATCTGCTCTATCCTATACCCTCACCATAACCCCTCCAACTTTCCAGTAGGGCAAGATGGATCTCCATTTCCCAGTGCCTGTATATCTTATTTCCCAGTTGAATGAAAATAATAATAATATTTTTAAACATTTGATTTTTAAAACTTTGAATTCCAGATTCTTTCCGTTCCTTCCTTGTCACTTACCCTTACTAGAAAAATGAGCAACTCAATATAGGTTAAACATGTGTAGCTATGCAACACATTTCCATAGTGGATATTTTGTGAAAGACTGACTATATTTCCCTCCATCCTATACTGCCCCCCACTTGGTCTATTCTCTACTTTGACCTTGTCCCCTTTCAAAAGTGTGTGCTTCTAACTACTCTCACCTCCAACTTGCCCTCCCCTCCATCATCCCCCACCCCATCCTCTTTCCCCTACTCTCCTGGAGGGCAAGATACATTATTTAGTGTGTATGTCATTCCGTCCCTGAGTTAAATTCAATGAGAGTAAGGTAGATACATTCCCTTTTGCCTTCCTGTTCTTCCCCTCCATTGTAACAGTTTATCCTTGCCTCTTCTATATGAGATAATTTACCCCATTCTGTCTCTCCCCATCTCCTCTCATTATATTCCTCTCTCCCCTCTCAATTTCACTTTTTAAGCATCATCCTTTCCTATCCAATTTATCCTGTGCCCTTTGTCTATGTATACCTGTACATTTATATATACACAGTGACATGTATTCATACATCATATACCCTTATATACAGACATATACATGTATGTAGGCACACACATATACACACATTTATATTCCCTTCAACTATCTGCATACTGAACAAAGTTTCATAAGTTACACACATTCACAAATGTATTCATATGCCCATACATCCTCCTATATAGACATATATATTTCTGTTCCCTTCAACTATGTTCATACTGAGAAAAGTTTCATCAGTTATAATTATCATTTTTCCATGTAGGAATGTAAATAGTTACACTTTGAAAAGTCCCTTATGATTTCTTTTGCCCGTTTACCTTCTCATGCTTCTCTTGCTTCTTGTATCTGAATGTCAAATTTTCTATTCAACTCTGGTTTTTCTTCAAGAATAATTGAACATCCTCTATTCCACTGAATGACTATATTTTCCCCTGAAACATGATACTTAGTTTTGCTGGGTAGGTTATTCTTGGTTTTAATCCCAGATCCTTTTACCCCCAGAATATCATATTCCAAACCCTTTGATCCCTCAGTGTAAAAGCTGTCAGATTCTGTGTTATCCTGATAGTGTTTCCACAATATTCAAATTATTTCTTCTTGGCTGCTTATATTTTCTCCTTTATCTGGTAACTACAGAACCTGGATATAATATTCACAGGAGTTTTCTTTTGGGGATATTTTAAAGGAGGTAATTGGTTAGATTCTTTCAACTTCTATTTTCCCCTCTGGTTCTAAAACATCAGGGCAGTTTTCCTTGATAATTTCTTGAAGGATGATTTCTAGGTTATTTTTTTTTATCATGGCTTTCAGGTAGTCCAATAATTTTTAAATTATCTCTCCTGGATCTATTTTCCAGGTTAGTGGTTTTTCAAATTAGATATTTCACATTGCCTTCTATTTTTAAATTTTTTGGATCTGTTTAATAGTATCTTGATTTCTCATAAAGTCACTAGCTTCCATTTGCTCCAGTCTAATTCTGAAGGAATCATTCTCTTCAGAGAGCTTTTGATATTCTTTTTTCATCTGTCAAATTCAGCTTTTTAAGGCATTCTTGTCCTCATTGCCTTTTTGAGCCTCTTTTGCCATTTGAGTTAGTCTATTTTTAAGGTGCTGCTGCTGATTATCTACTCTCCTGTAGTCCCTCCATCCAGGGCTGGTCAGGGATTCCCTGAGGCTAAAACCACAGGCCACATGGGGCTGGGCTCTGCTCCCAGCATGCTGTAATGGACCCTTCCTGCTTACCTGCTGAGATGCCTTCAATGGGAGATTTGTTTCTCTCTGTCACTTTGTGGTTTCTGTAGCTCTAAAGTTTGTTTACAGTCATGTTTTATAGGTACTTGAGGTGGTTGGGGGGGGAGATCAGGGAGTTTTCTTGCTTCTACACCACCATCTTGGCTCTTCCCCCTATGCATTTGATTTGGAAATAATTTTTAATCATTGCACCTTTAGAAATCTTTTACTGTAGCCATTTTTTTTTGCAATCCCATGAAATCATAACTCACAGTTTAAGAAGTTCCATCTACCTGGCAGATGACTTGAAAGTAATCAATGAAAATTACAGTGGAGTGAGGAACTGACTTCCAGAACTCAGAGAGAAGGAAGGGAATTTTGAACTAAATACCAAAAAAATTTTTTTTAATCTTTGAAAAAACTGACAATTGCACATGCACTAAATGTAAGTAGTCCCTTTACTAGAGGTGGAAGCAGAAGGGCTCAAGGAATGCTTCACTTTTCTCAAGGTTATGAGGGATGATGAACTCTTATTTTGAATAATTAAAGATTATCAAAGTAAAGCTAAAGAAAGAAAAATTTTCCCTGGTGGTAGAAGCCTAACTAATGTCAGTATGTTTACAAATGACAGAATACAGAATAGAGAAGAAAGAAATCAAGAAATGAACATTTTAAAAAATTGTGTCATGTAATACGTAAGTGGTTCTTCCCATAAATCAAAGTTTTGAATTTTAAATTTTTGGAAAAAGAAACTTATTTAACTTTAAAGATTATGTGTGTATCTCTCTCTCCATATATATATATATATGTGTGTGTGTGTGTGTGTGCATGTACATGTACACATATACATGTATGTGTGCATATATACATATAGATATTATAATTTCTTAAAGTAAAATATTTTTTTCTTCTAAGAGTGTCCATGTCTTCCATTTATAGAAAGAATCATTTATATGTGATAACATTTTTTCACTTGCTCATTTTTATTTCCTTTTTTCTCTGTTCCATATTACTTAACCTTGAACATTTTGATACTGGTTGAGTTTCTACTGCTATTGAAGATCGTTTCTTTTGTTTTCTCTTTGATATGCATATATGCATGAAAGTGCATATGTAGGTATATTATATATAATATATAGTTGTGTATGTGTAAAGCCATGCACAAGCAGCTTTCCAGAAGAATAGAACTATGAACAGCTTTTAAGTTTCTGATTACATAGAATAGTGAACACTCTATTCAATGACAAATCAGTGTAAAGCATTCACAGTAAATCAAGGTAGAGCATTCATAATGTTACAAATTATCACAGATAATCAAAATATAGCATTCACAACCTCACATAAAATGGCCACATACTTTTCACCACAGTGGCCACACAATTTCAAACAAAGTATAATCATTGCATCAATCACTCAATCATCTCAATCATTCCATCATCTTTAAGGGGGTTTGCCTCCTTAAGGGACACAAAGTACAATAGTCAAAGTTTTCCAATCATGGGGCACACTAAGTTACAAATCGGTCACTTATTCTGTCATCATAAAATACACAGGCCTTCCACCCCTATGTCACCAGTAAATTACAATTTCTCAGTCAGTACACAGTATTAAAGTAAAGTCTTCTTTCAGCTTGACTTGGGGTGGTCTCTCAGATTCCCTGGACCCCTTTCCATGGACCCATATCCTACCTGGATTCACCAAACTGTCACCTGCATTCTTTATATATTTTTTTCTCTCTCTCTCTTTTTTATTTTTTTAGTTTACATCATTCATTTCCACAAGATTTTGAGTTACAAATTTTCTCCCCATTTTTCCCCTACCCACCACCCCAAAATACCGATCCCACAGACTATCCCCTCCCCCAATCTGCTCTCTTCCATATCTTCTCCATCTCCCCTCTGACTTTCTAGGAGGGCAAGATGGATCTCCATCCCCCAGTGCCTGTATATCTCATTTCCCGATTGTATGTAAAGTAATAACAACAACAACAATAATAATAAATACATATATATTTTAGACATTTGATTTTAAAATTTTGAATTCCAGATTCTGTCCCTTCCTCCCTTGTCTCCCACACTTACTGGGAAGATAAGCAATTCAATATAGGTTGTACATGTATAGGGAAGCAAAACATTTCCATAGTGGATATATTGTGAATGATTGAATATATTTCCCTCCATCTTTTCCCACCTGCCATTTGTTATATTCTATACTTTGACCCTGTCCCTTTTCAAAGGTGTGTGCTTACAACTTCCCTCCTCCCAACCTGCCCTCCCTTTGATTATTCCCTCTCTTTTCCTTCCCCTCTACTCTCCTGTAGGGTGAGATACCCTATTTAGTGTGCATGTCATTCCCTCCCTAAGACAAATTCATTGAGAATAAGGTTGACTCATACCCTTTTGCCTTCCTGTTCTTTCCCTCCATTGTAGCAGTTTTCCCTTACCTCTTCTATATCAATTTACCCCATTCTGTTTCTCCCCATCGCCTGTCATTATATTCCTCTCTCAGCTCTTAATTTCACCTTTAAAGTATCATCCCTTCCTATTTAATTGGCCCTGTGCTCTCTGTCTATATATACCTACACACACCCACACACACACAACACACATATATATATACACATACACACATATGTATTTATATGCCCATATATCCTCCTATGTAGACATATATATGTATATGAATATGTATATGTGTGTGTATACATATACACACACATTTCTATTCCCTTCAAGTATTCTCATACTGAGAAAAGTTTCACAAATTAAAATTATCATTTTTCCATGTAAGAATATAAATAGTTCAAATTTGATAAGGTCTTTATGGTTTCTTTTCTCTGTTTACCTTCTCATGCTTCTCTGAATGTCAAATTTTCTATTCCACTCTGGTTTTTTCATCAAGAATACTTGAAAGTCCTCTATTCCACTGAATGACCATATTTTCCCCTGAAACATGATACTATGTTTTGCTTGTTAGGTGATTCTTGGTTTAAATCCTGGCTCCTTTGCCCTCCAGAATATCATATTCCAAGCCCTTCAATCCCTCAGTGAAAAAGCTGCCAGATCCTGTGTTTTCATGATTGTGTTTCCACAATAATAAAAGTGCTTCTTCCTGGATGCTTGTAATATTTTCTCCTTGCTCTGGTTACTACAGAACCTGGCTATAATATTCCTAAGAGTTTTCTTTTGGGGATCTTTTTTCAGGAGGTGATTGGTTAGATTCTTTCAAATTCTGTTTTGGGCTCTGGTTCTAAAACATCAGGGCATTACTTAGCTTTTGAGAATCTTTACATAGCTTTTGAGATTCTTTTTCCGTCTGGCAAATTTGGCTTTTTAAGGCATTCTTCTCCTAATTGACTTTTTGAGCCTCTTTTGCTATCTGAGTTAGTGTATTTTTTAAAGTGTTATTTTCTTCATAGAGGAGTTTCACTCTTGTCTCATAATTTTCTTTCATAGTTCTCATTTCTCTTCCCAATTTTTCATCCACTTCTCTTATTTGGTTTTCAAAATCCTTTTTAAGCTCCCCTATGACCTGTAACCAGCCCATGTTTTCTTGGAAGCTTTTGGAGCAGGAGTTCTGACTTTGCTGTCTTCCTCCTGTTACATGCTTTGATCCTTTTTGTCCCCAATATAGTAGTGTAATGTCAGATTGCTCTGTTTGCTCTGCTTCCTTTGTTTGCTTATGTTGACACTAGATTACTGGCTTCTGAGCCTTTTGCCATAGTAGAAATCTGCTACTAGAAAGGGGAGCTTTATCCAAATTGCTGGGGTTTTCTCAGCCGCTGGAGCTGTTAGTTGGGTGCCCTCTCTGAAGCCTCAACATGCTCGACCAAATTGGTGATGCACCTCAGTACCTCCACCCTAGACAGCAATCCAGATCCAAGCAGTTTAGAGCAGGAGCAATTACCCCTAAGACTGATCACTTGGTCCCCCTACAATCTGTAGGCCAGGAGATCTGAAGCAACATGGCAACCAAGCCTCAGCTGCTTCTCGCGCCTGGGACAAAGGCTGGACTCTCCTTTCCTGCAAAGTCTACACTGACCTCTCACTTTTTCTTTGGCATATATGGATTAATAATTCTGGAAACCACCACAGATGCTAGTGACCTGAAGTCCCTCCAGCTTGTGACTGGTCAGGCTGCCATGAGTCTAAATCCTCTCTCTTGTGTGGGGCTGGGCTCTGCTCGCAGAGTGCTGAGCTGGCCCCTTCCTGACAGCTTGATGGGCTGTCTTCAGCAGGAGGTTAGCTTTTCTCTGTCATTTTTTGGGTTCTGTAGCTCCAAAGTTTGTCTAGAGCCATTTTTTTCATGAATGGAGAAGGTAGAAGCCAGTGACACGTGGAAGTCCTGTTTCTCCTCCCTGTCGCCTGGTTTCAAAGGCAGACTGATGCCATGTCCTTATCCAGCTCTCCATGTACTTCCTGTTCCACAAACACTTCCTGTTCCACACTGAAGTTCACAGCATCCAGTCCACCTTAAATCCTTCACAGTCTCTGTTCTCAGGAAGTTAAGACTTAACAAAGCCACAAATAGGTTCTTACAAAGTACCAGTATCACAGTCATGCTTCCTCAGTCTTTGGCAGCCCCAGCTGGCCCTTTGGTCATCTTCAGTAGCTCCCAGAAGCTTCAGCTGGCCCTCGAACTCAGCAGCTCCTCAGCAGAAGCTCCAACTGGTTCCCAGAATCAAAATCACTTCACCCAGGTTCCCAAAATGAAAATCATTTTCTTCAGCCTGGGAGGCCTTTCCTCTTCAGTATACCCGGCAGCAGCAGCTTCTGCCTCCATGAAGCTTGCTCCAAAAAGATCTGTCTGATACAGCAGGGACATCTCCTCACACACACACACACACACACACACACACACACATACACACACACACACACACAAGCACATAGACATGGAATTAGCTCCTTTTTTTTCAGCCAACCCCTTCCTTTTACATCAGCAACAGGGGTTCATACCTTCTGTTTCTTTAACAGATGCTTGATTAATTACTAAGTGCTAAGTACCTCTCAGCTTAGCAATACAAAAGGAACTTTAGATTTCAGTACTATTACAGTATATTTATATAGTATTGCATTCACACACACACACATCAGTTGCCAATAGGAAAGAGGACATCCAAAAATGGTAAAGGAAGGATAATTAATGGTCACCTTCAAAACCAGCAAGACCCACCTCTGTTATATACAGACTATATGACTGCAGGCAAGTCATTTATTCTCTCAGTGACAGTGATCTGGAAGTATTTCTAAAAATGAAAGTTACTTAGAAGATACAAATCTAGATGCTTAGAGATTCTCCTTAACTGAGAGTTCCCACTATTACTGAAATCATTGGTCTAGTCCCCATTCCACATTAATTTACACCCATTGTTTTGCATTTCCTATTCAGTTGGCACAAAATATGCCTTCTATTTTTGCCAATACTAATAATACAAAATGTTTTAAGAATCATTTAGCATGTTTTTTCTTTATTATCACTAACTCTTTTAACTACTGGTTCCATATTAGTAGGGCTACTGCACCACATATTTCTGTAGTTCTTAATGTATGATTCTATGTTACTTTCCAAAAAGATTGAACCTATTCTCGACTCTAACAGCTGCGTATCAGAGATTACCATCATGCCAGGAACAACAAGAATAAATCCTCTTCCTAATTATACTTTTTTGCCAATAAATATATCAAAATTGTTTAATTAGATTTTTGTCTGATTTGCAAATAGATTTATCTTTTTTACACAGTAAATTGGTAATTTCTCTTTCTGTTATTGAGAATTGTCAATCCATACCCTTTAACTGTCTATTGTAAAGTAATCTTTGCTCTTTCATATTCATGAAAATGACTTTATGATGTGAGAGAAATTATTAATAATAAATATCTTGGGGGTGTTTTAGAGGTCTCCCCTTTTTCTAAATTCCTCATTTTTAAAGGTTCAGTTTTGTTGAAGGACATTATCAATAATGACATTAAAGTGACTCTCCTTGATTTTGATCACCCAACCTTACAAGAAATTTAAACTAAGGTGAGGAAGCCCATTGTGTTCTACTGAATCTTGGGTGGGGACAGAAACTTTTGTCTAGATAGCCCAAGCTTGCTGGTGGTCTGAGTTAAGATAATTACTCTATCCAAGGATGTAATGATGTCACTAGCAGCCCCTCATTGTTTTGAAGGGAATACAAACTGTGAGTCCACTGCCATAATTGTCTTTGGTCAAAGAGACCCAGTGCTTTATCCACCTAGTTGACTTATTTCTTTTTTAAGTTGATACAACCTATCATTTTTAGAAAAGCTAAACTTAGGGAGGGCTAGGTAGTGCAATTAATAGAGCACCGTACATGGTGTCTGGAGGTCCTGAGTTCAAATCTGACCTTAGACAATTAACACACTTACTATTTGTGTGACCCTGGGCAAGTCACTTAACCCTACTTGCCTTGCCTTCCCCCTCCAAGAAAAAGGCTAAATTTATTCCTATGGTTTCCAGTTTATATTTCTTTAAGAGGAATTGGTATTGCATTTTGTAAAAAGTTTTTTTTTCTTTTCTGCTTTTATTTAGATAATCATATGTATATATGTGTATATATACATAGAATAACATATAGTTATTAGCATGATTAATTATGCTTATAATTTTTCTAATATTGATTCAACCCAAAAATCCTGATATAAATCCCACCTGTTCATAGTGTATGAACTTCGGAGTAATCTCCTTGCTATCATTTTATTTACAATTTTAGAAAAAAAATGTATTTACATTTTTTTTATGTTTCTGCTCTCCTCAATTTATGTCATATTTGTGTCAGAAAATGAATTTGGAAGGATGCATTCTTTATGGATTTTTTTTCAAATAGTTTATATTATATTGGGATGAATTGTTTCTTGAAGGTTTGGTGGAATGCATTTTTTAATCCATCTGGTCCTGTGAATTTTTTTTTTCTCAGATAGTTCATTTATTGTTTTTTGTATTTGTTTTTTGGATTATTTAAATGTTTGACTTCCTCTTCTGTTAATCTGAGTAATTTATATTTTTGCAGATATTCATACATTTCTCTCATATGGTCAATTTTACCATCACTTAATTGGGCAAAATACCTGATAATTATTTTAATTACATTATCACTGGAGATACATTCATCTTTTTCATTTTTCATACTGGTAATTTTATTTTACCTCTTAAAAAATTAAATTAACAAATGTTTTATCTATTTTATTGGATTTTCATAAAACTAGGTGGTGGCTTTATTTACTTGTTCATTTTAAAAATTTATTTCAATTTTCTTAATCACTTTTTGAATTTTCAGCATTTTCATACTGATGTTTAATTAGATATTTTGAATTTCTTCTTTTTTTTTTACTTTTTTTTAGTGACATGCCCAATTCTTTTACTGTTATATTCATTTAGATATAAAAATTTTCCCCTAAGTACTGGTGTGATTGGGTCACCAAAAGTTGGTATGTTGTCTCATTGAGGTCATATTCTTTGATGAAATTATTGATTATTTCTATGATTTGCCCTTTCACCCACTCTTTCTTTACAATTAAATTATTAGTTTCTAATTAATTTGTAATCTATGCTTTTATGATCCTTTATTCAACACAGTTGCTATTGCACTATGGTATGAAAATTGTGCATTTAATATTTCTGCTTTTCCATATTTAGCTGCAAGGTTTTTATGTCAATACATGGTTAATTTTTGTGATGATGTCATGCACAGCTGAGAAAAACTGTCATAATATGATAAAGTTACTAAAAGTTACATATATCATCGTCCCATATAGAAATATAAACAGTTTAACCTTATTGAGTTCCTTATTTCTCTTTTATATTTACTTTTCTATAATGCTCTTGAGTTGTATTTGAAAGTCCAATTATTTATTCAGCTCTTGTCTTTTTATCAGGAATGCTTGAAAGCCCTCTGCTTCACTAAATATCCATGTTCCCATGAAATATTACCTTCATTTTTCATGGGTTGTAATCCCAACTTCTTTGCCTTCCAGAATTTCATATTTAAAACTTCCACTTCTTAAATTTGGTGACTATGGAAACCTGTTATTTGATTATTTCTGACTTTTTGAAGTATTTTCTTTTCAACTTGGGAATTTGGGAACTTGGCTATAACTTTACCTGGGAATGTTTTTTGGGGGGATCTCTTTCAGTTGGTGATCAGTGGATTCTTTCACTTTCTAATTTTACCCCCAGGTTCTGAGACATCAGGGCAGTTTTCCTTTAAAATTTCTTGAAATATGTTGTTTAGATGCTTTCTTCAATTATGGTTTTCAAGTAGCCCAGTAATTCTTGAGTTATCTCTCCTTAGTCTATTTTATATGTCAGTTGTTTGTGGTGAAATAATTCATATTTTCTTCTATTTTTATGCTTTTGACTTTATTTTATTAATTTTTGATGTTTCATGGAGTCATGAAATTCCATTTGCTCAATTCTAATTTTTAAGGAATTTATTTCTTCATTGATCTTTTGTACTTCTTTTACCATTTGTCCAGCTCCTTTTTATATGCATTATTGTCTTCAATATTTTGGTGCTTTTTTTTTTTACCAAGCTGTTATCTTTTCATTATTTTCTTGTACTACTCTCATTTCTTTAGCCATTTTTCCTCTACCACTTTTATTTTTATTTTTGGAGGATGGAAGGCAAGACAATTGGGGTTAAATGACCTGCCCAAGGTCACACAGCTAGCAAGTGTGTCAAGTGTCTAAGACGGAATTTGAACTTGGGTCCTACTGACTCCTGGGGCAGTGCCCTATTCACTACACCACCTAGCTGCCTCTTATTTTATTTTTAAAATCAATTTTTCACTCTTCCAGGAATTCTTTTTGTGTTTTGATCCAATTCACATTTTTTTTTTTAATTTTGTTTGTACCTGATCTGACTTGGTTGTCTTCCTGTGAATTTGTGTCTTGGTCTTCTATCTCACAGCAGATTTTTATGCCCAATTACTTTTTGTTGTTCTTTTTTTGGTCTTTTTCTCAGCCTTGTTGTTGAACTTTTTGTTAAATCTAGTCTCTATTCCCAAGATGATTGTGGGTGAGTAGTGTGTAGTGAGTAGTTCAGGTTTTTTTTCTTTTGTTGTTGGTTGTTGTTGTTTTATTATTGCTGTTTCAAAAGCCATTCTGGGTGTTTAAAAGATTTTTGTGCTTCTGAGCTTGTGTGATCTAGGGAGAGGTATGGTCGTCACTCCCTTTCTATCAGAAATGATACTATTCCTCAGGCCCCTGCTCCCTTGTGACAGAAAATTCTTATTTCTGCCCTGAAACTGTAATCCTAAAGTGAGTAAACATAACTGATTTGCCAATCACCACAGTCATTGATACTGGCCTTTTGCTTACTCCATGTAGAAGATATTGTCATGTCTTAGCTCTGAGCATATTTTTTCTGACTTTCCCCCCATGATCAGAATGTTCTCAGTCCTCTTCTCTGATTACTGACACCCTTTGTTTCATTTAAATTCTAACTAAAATCCAACCTTCTTTGCATGAAGCCTTCCCTTAACACCTCTTATTTCCAAGGCTTTCCCTCTTTTAATTGTTTCCTGTTTATCCTGTATATTGCTTACTTTTTATGTATTTGTCTCCATGCTGTCTCCTTGTAATGGTAATGAAATATGAAGATACCTTTGTATTCCTAAGCTAAGAGGTACTTAGCACCTAGTTTCAAATTAAGCCACTGTTAAAGAAACAGAAAGTATGAATCCGTGTTGCTGACATAACAAGAAGGGGCTAAAAATGGAGGAGATGTACTTTATTTAAGGAAGAGCACAATCTAGACAGTCAGAATTTCCTGGGGTAAGCATCGTGGAGGCAGGGCAGCTGCTGCTGGACTGAAGACTGAACTGAGAATTAAGATGATCTGAGAGGAGAATGCAAAATTCGAACTTGTGGTGGCATAACTTTTGCTGAGATCTTTCTTCTGCGAACTTCTGCTGAAGACTTGCAAGGGCCAGCCTGGAGCTGCCAGAGGAAGCTTGACTGTGGTATTGGTACTTTGTCTGTTTGTGGCTTCGTTAAGCCTTGACTTCCCAGGGATAGAGACTGTGAAGGATTTAAAGTGGACTGGACACTGTGAGCTTCATTGTGGAACAGGAACTGAATGAAGAGCTGGACAAGGAGCTGTGAGCTATCTGCCTTTGAACCCAGGTGACAGTTTGGTGAATTCAGGTAGGAGATGGGACCATGGAAGGGAAACCAGGCAATCTAAGAGCCTACCTCAGGTCAAGATGAAAAAACCTCTCTGTGCATACTGCATAGTGGCTGATAAAATTGTAACTTACTTGTGACTTAGGGGCAGATGGCCTATGTATTTTCCACTACCCCTTAAGAGAGTACTGAATTGTGATTGATATTGTAACTTAATTGCACCCCATGGGTAAAGCACTTTGACTATTGTACTTTGTATCCCTTAGGATGCGTGGGTTAAGGATTAAGGAGCCTCTCCTCCTTAAGACTGATTGAATTGAGGATTTAACTAAATGACTGATTGTCTAAATGAATGCACCTTGTTTAAAAGAGAACCATTGAATGATTGAATTACTAAGTAATTGTACTTTTTTGAAAACTATGTGACCACTTTGGTGAAAACTATGAGGCCATTTTAATGATAAATTGTTGAGTTGTGACATGTTGAATGCTATATTTTGGTTTTCTGTGATAAGGTTTAACATTGTGAATACTGTACCTTGATTTTCTGTGAATATTTTGCTTTGATTTGTTATTAAATAGAGAGTTCCCAATACTGTGTAATCAGAACTTTGAAAAGCTGTTCAGAGCAGCAGTCCTCTGGAAAGCTGCTCATTCATGGCTTTACACTCCTACATTAGTTTATGAATTCTTTGAGGGCAGGCATTGTCTTTTGTCTGTTTTTTTTTATCTCATATATTTAGCACAGTGCCTGGTACATATCAGGAACTTAATAAATATTAATTGAATGAAAATGAATAAGAGGAAAATTTAGGAGTCCAGTGCCACTGTATCACAGTGCATGTGATGGCAATTAAGGTATAAATGACTACAAAAATATGAAGGGCCCAGATTATGAAGGGCTTTAACAGTCAATACTTGAGTTTATCACTGAGGTAATAGGGAACCACTGGAGTTTTTAAATGGGAGAAGGGGAGAAGATGTATATTACATGGGCAGAAATGCACTTTAGGAAGATCAATTTGTCATCTGAGTGGAGGATGAACTAGAGTGGGGAGAGAAGGAAGACCACAAGTAACTCAGGTGGGAAGTGACGAGGGCTCCAGATGGTGTCAGTATCAAAGGCAAAAAAGGACTTACATAAGAAAAGTTATGAAGGTAGAACTGGCTAGATTTAACAACTGATTAGATATAGGGTGGGAGGTAAGAGAGAATGAAGAGTTCAGAATAATATCTAAGCTATAGATCAACAAGTATAAATATCTTGACTTACTCTTTGACAATACATTAATTGATTTCATTTGCCCCACAGCTGCAATTTTTAGGACTTTATTGAACTGTTATAGTGAGATAAAATTATTTTGCTAAACTCTGTACTTAGTGGGGAAATATCAATGTTCCTCGATTATATGTACTACAAGTTCTTTGATTCAAATAAATGCTTTTCATCCCTAAAGCCACAGTTGTTACTGTGTGTGTTTAACATAACTGACTTCCATGTTTTATCAAAGGGATTTATTTGCACTTTTGGGTACAGTAATATCATTTATTGACTTCTTATACTAATAATTGCTTAATATTATGCTATTTTTATAAGAACCAATTCTGTGACTTCATCAGTATATGGATCTCCCAGATCCTGGGATTCCCTTCAGAAAATCAAGTCAGCATCTTCTTTGTAATGTGTAATATTAGAGAGTTGGCTAGAGTGTGACTGAATTGCCCAGGGTTTGATAGTCAGTTTGAACCTGGATCTACATGACTTTAAGACTAGTCTAGGCACTCTACCACATTTTTTTATGACATGGAAGACTTACTGGAGGACCGTCTATGTATGTATCACAATTACAAATTTAATTTCTTTCTAATAAATACTTTATATATTCTTATTCTCTATTTGACACTATCTTAATAATAAAATTTATTATAAATGAATTAAATTATATATCTTAAATTAATTATTAATTTACAAAAATTCCATTTATAAAAGTTATAAAAATCATTAAATAATCAATTACATTATGATTAATTAAAATATATAATAGCTAAATTAATTCATAAACAAAATAATTAATTTTATTTAATATTTTGTTCTATTGCTACTAATTATAATTTTCTGTAGTTTTCTGTCTATTCCTTACCTTTACTTGTTTTGGGGAGTAGAGAATACATTTGCTGTATAGAAGAAGTTTGGTAAAGTGCTTTCTTTCCTTGTTTTGTTTTATGTTGGCTTTTGAAAAAAAATTAAAGTATATCACTGATTTGTTTCCTTGATCTCTGAGTTTTGACTCCTTTTTTTTCTTTTCAAATTATATGTGTTTGTACATGTGGATATATATACATACAAGCTTTATTCTCCTAGTAGAATGTAAAATCATTAAAGACAGGAACTGTTTTACATTTGTCTTTATAGTCCTGCTTTGTAGGACATGTAGAGCATAGTAGGGACTTAGTAAGTGCTTTTTGCTTTAAATTGGACTGAATATGGAATTTGAACTTAGGTCTTCTGCCTCTAAATCTATCAATGTATCCCCTGCTCAGTCTTCCATAAAACTTTGAGACAAAGAATGTGTAGTCCCTGAAAGTGGGGAAGTCCATGTGTGAGGTATGTATTTATACCACCAGGTATATATAATTGAAGATAAGTGATGCAGAGAGACAAAAGCAAAAACATAGAGACATAGTGACAATGGGAAACATCTCTCTTTGTTTCTGAGCAGGAAGAAAGAGATGAAGCATCATATTGGGTAGAGTACTGAATTTGTAGACAAAAAAACTTAGGTAAAGTTCTTCCAACTCTAAATCTACTATCCTATGCAGTAACACATGTATATGCCATACATTCATATGAGCAAAACAGATAGGTAGGCTGAACACCCCACAAATCAGAAGCTTCTATTGGCTAAGATGAAAGCAGCTTCAAGGTCAAGTTTGTGGCAGCAACCTCATGATATCCTACTGAGAAAGTGGGAAAGGAGACTTCCAATCGCAGTATCTGTTCATAAGTTAAGTGGAATGATTGACCATTACAATCTGCTATTCATCTGAGATGTGGGTGAGAGGGAGTTTTATTAGATAAATTAACTTCCTTGCTATCTCAGTTTTAATAAGACTGAAATATTCTAAAAAGAGTGGAATATCTGAGGGTAAGGGTATGCCTTTGGGATTAAAGCTGAGAAGTTTTTAGAAAGGAATTTTATAATACAACTGGCTGATGCTTTCTTGACTTTACCATATTTTTACAAATCTGAATAAACTGATCATAATCTTGAGGATTGATTGACTGAAGTAATTTTCTGGATAAGAAAAGAATATACAAACTAGTAGATGGAGAACAAAGTTATGAGACATAGATTGTTACTGACAATCCTAGACAAAGAAGATTGGACATAACAGTAAAGTCTCAAGAGGGATTGGTAATTGACAATCACTTGACTAAGCCCTAAAGCAGGCAGGGGAAAGCACGTTCATTTAAAAGTGCTTCCCAGGACAGGTGCAATATATATTTCAAGTGAATCTCAAAATCTGAGAGGGGGAAGGAACTTTTAGAGTCTATCTAGTTCAACATATCCCTGAATGAGAATGCCATCACCACAAGTAGCCATTATGCCATTTTTTTAAAGAAAGCCAGGGAAACTCATTCCACTTTTGGATAGGTCTAATTTCTCAGAAAAAAAACCTATATGTAACCGGTGGGCCCCCTCTGACGTTGAGCCCATCAGTTAATGACTATCCAGGTATTTCATAGATAAGTATATTCTCCAAAATACAGGTTGTGAGCTCCAAAAATGTGTTTTAACTTCTTACCAGTCAGTAAGATGAAATACTCAGTACATTTAACAAAGTCATTTTAACTAAATTGAAATGTAAAGTAATAATATAACACCTCTCCATAAAAAAATTGAACTCACTCTCCCGCAAATCAATATGCACTCAGGGGAAAACTCAGTCATGACAAAGAACACAGATAAGCATGTACATATGGAGGAACACGTGGTCACAGGACTAAGACAAAGAGATGCAAATGCAGAAAATATATATGTGACCAACACACACACACACACACACACACACACACACACACACTGAAACTTATGATTCCAATAGTGCAATGCTCCTAAAAGTTGTTTTTGTTATTTTATTTGTTGCTCTCTTTCCCATGTATTGTGTTCTACTATATATAGTTTCTGACTTGATCTATTATAAGGATAATTTAATTATGTAATACTTTCACAGATTATACACTAGCGAAGTTAGTGGTCATAGCTTTTCTACCAGCTCTTACATTCACTTTCATCTACCTACTGGGAGTGCCATGTGTAATGTATGTGTTTCCCTTCAGAGAAGAAGCTATAGATCAACTGTGGCTATATACAGCTCATATGTGACTCAGCAAGGTGGTATATAAGAGCTGTTTGTAGCTTAACCCTTCTACTAGATGGGGCAGCTAGGTGGCTCAGTGGATAGTGCTGACCCCAAAAGTCAGAAAGACCAGAGTTCAAATCTGGCCTTACATACTTAATAACTGTGTGACTCTGGACAAGTCACTTAACTCTGTTTGCCTCAGTTTCCTCATCTATCAAATGAGATGGAAAAGGAAATGGCAAACCACTCCAGGATCTTTGGCAAGAAATCCACAAACGGCATCACAGAGTGCCAGACATGACTAATAAAGAAAACGACAGACTTTTACTGGAGGAGTTGTGCTTCATAAGTCTTTCTCTGCTGGGAAAGCTAACTAGACTTATCTTCAATCCACATAGTCAGCCAATAGCCATGAAAGCTTGTTTCATTCTTCTTCAATTTCTGTTATCCAATGATTATGAATATCACTTCTCACACATGTGAAGCAGGAAATATAGTAACCCATGCAGACAGGTTCCTCTGAAGATCTTCTGAATGATGCTCAGCTCTTGAATTTTTTTCTTCTATTCCTCTTTTTTTAGCTGTCTGGCTCTTCTTGATTTTAATGAAGCACACAGCCCTCCCCTCTGGGCCTCTGAGTTCAACTATCATCTAATTTATGGTCAGAAGGCCATTTTAGGATTTATTATGCCTCCTGCCTGAGGCAAATCTTCACAGAATTCGACTAACCTAAACAGAAAAGGAATGCAGGCACAAAAAATTTGCTTTACTTCATTCTAGTAGCTCTATCACTCTGTGCAGAGCAGCACTACCATGTGGGTTATTGAACTCTAAAAGATGATTCTCTGTATATATTTGTAATAGTTAGTGTTTATATAACAACTTACATATGTGCCAGGCACTGTACTAAGCCCTTTACAAATATTTTATTTGATCCTCACAACAACCCTGGGAAATAGGTATTACCATTATCTCCATTTTACAGATGAGGAATCTGAAGTGAGGTTAAGTGACTTCCTTTAGGTCACACAACTAGGAAGTACCTGACTTGAGATTTGAACTCAGTCTTTCTGAGTCTAGGCTCACCACTTTATCCACTGCACCACCTAAATACATCAAGTACAAGAAGTATATATTTTTTGGTTTTAGAGTTATAGGACTCTGACCTTTCCTCCACCTTCAGCGAAACATTACATTCTTTTTTTTAAATCTCTTTAGTTGGCAACATTTTCTTCAAACCACAATTTAACTTCACTTTTCTTGTTCAATTTTCTTCTTGGTTCATAAGGAATAATAAGAAATTTAAAACTTTTTCTTCATGGCAGTCTTCTAATACTGTAAGGATATTGTCATCCCCTGTGATTGTTTCCTCTAGCAACGCATATCATAACTGTCTCTATGCTTTAATGTGTGTTTCATAAATAGTTGTGGCCAAAAACGTTATCTCCATTTGATAATAAGCCTTCCGGTACTTTAGGCTAGTCCTTAGAAAATAAACAAACATATACTCCATAAACAAGCTGATCTTTGAAGTTTTTTTTTCCATTTTTTCTAAGATGAGTAAGGCTTTAAGTGTTATAACTATGAAAATTCACTGATATGTGAACACCACAATGAAGCAGATGAGACTGTCTCTGTCTCTGTCTCTCTCTGTGTCTCTTTGTCTCTCTTTGTTAGTATATTTGCCTTTAAAGGCAGTATGCATGTACCATATTACCCTGCCTCAAATTATATATGCATATGTTTTATATTTAATATAATAGTATTTACTATTTAATATTTACTAATACAAATATGTAATATTTATATGATTTTGATCATATACAAGATAATCATGTGTCATCTACCTGTGTATATCAGTGTATATCAATGCAATCTATAGTTTTAAAGAATTTCAAAGAGCATTGAAAGTTAAGTAAATGACTTTCCTAGGGTTGCCAAGACAATATCTAGCATAGACAAAGCTTAAACCAAGGACTTTCTGACACTGATTTTTTTTTTTTGGTTGATTAGTTACATCCAGGTTGTTATGACCCAATTTGGGGCTTTCTTGGCAAAGATACTGGAATGTTTTGCCATTTCCTTCTCTGGTTCATTTTGCAGGTAAGGAAAATGAGACATACAGGGTTCAGTGACTTACCAAGAGCCACACAGCTAGTAAGTATCTGAGGCCAGAGTTGAGCTCAAGTCTTCCTGACTATAGGGTCAGCACTCTCCATTGTGCAACCTAGTTGCTCTCCAATTCTCTGATGCTTACTCTCTGCCTGCTACAACATGCTTCCTTTCATAATCTATCACTTTATCTTTCTCTATATACAAATACACACATATATTCACAAAAGTCTATTTATTTTGCATATGTATATATAGATACATGTAATCATGTAACATGATTATGTTAAAGATCTGGATTTAGAAGTCTTTGAGGAAGTCTTGGTTTCAATATCTGCCTGACATATACCTGCATTTTGAGATTTAGTAAATTCTTAAAGTTCTTAATGCTCTAGACCTAGGCTTCTTAAACTTTTTACACTCTAGACCCCCTAATCATTGCTTCTTCAATTGTAGGTTATGACCCTAGACATCTTTCTAAACTAATTTTTGGAAAAAGGTGCTCACCTAAATTGTAGGGGTAGTTTCCTAATGCAAGGTTTTTTATATCAATGGAATCACAGGTTATAGTCCCTTTTCCTGTCACTAAACACACATATTATGTCTGTACGTATACACATGCATATGTATATAATATCCATCCATACATGTATGAACCATTTTAAATATGCTTAATATTGACATACATAGACATACTTTGGGGAGTAGGGTAGAGCCATCTAAACCCACAATTTCATTGGTATTGAGAATTCCTAGTATGGAATCTCCCTAAATCAATGCAGATTTGTAATTCTCTAACTCATAGATTTATAGAATTATCTGGGGCATTGAGACATTAATGAGTTGCCCAGGGTTTACACTGTTATCATCCTGTAGAGGAGAACTCTGACTTTCCTCACTTTGGAGCTTTGTGTCTGTCAACGAAACCACAGTTGTCTCTTCAGGTGCATAGAATGACTTTTATCACAGGAAACATAAAATAATGAACTTCAAAATCACCCATCATTATTTGCTCATTACAAAAGAAAATCTGACTATCACTGTTAGGTTTGAGTTCAAAATTCTTAATTCAAAATTAAAATCAAACTCCCCAAAGGCAAATCCAAGGATGCAATATAGAGAACTATGAAGATAGAAAAGTCTTACTACAGTGTTTGTTTTCTTTCGCACTTAATTCTGGGTGGTTTCATTCAATACCACTCAGTGCTTGCTTAGCCTTCAATAACATGGGAATAACTGGGCTTTATAGCTTCCTTCCTGAAAGAGTATTAAGAGATTTATAGATGTTTCCAAACTCATCTTCACAACATTCCTTTGTCATAGGTATGAACCAGATGTTATCTGCTATTTTCACATGAGAAAATTTAGGACTGAGCATGTGAGCCTTAAAAGGTGGCTTTGTACCAATAAGAATAACAACGTACATTTACATGGAACTTTATGATTAGAGAGTGAACATTTTCTCAGAAATTTTCTCATTTGATCCTTACAGAAACCCAGGAATGCGAGGAAGGTAGGGAAAGTACTATTATGCCTATTTGAAAATAAGGAAATGGCCGTTCAGAGATGTGAAGTAATTTGACTGAAATCACACAGCTGCAAATGGTTACACAGCTATTATGACTCCAAGTTCAGGGATTCAACAAATCTCTATCTCTAGAGATGGAGGCATAGTAAAAAGAGGACTGAATCAGTTATGCTGTGGTACACATCCTCTCTCTGATACATGAGGGCTATGAAAACTTGGATTGTTCACTTAAACTATTAATGTTTCTCTCCAACATTCAATAGTAAGAATCTTTGATTGAAGTTTTCTAATTCCTTTTATGTAACTAACTTAATCATGGCTTTGTTATTCTCTATTTGTGATGGACTTCGATGTAAATACCATTTTATGAGTAGGGGTCAAGCTGATAACATGTAAACATAGGGCTAGCCTCCTCTCCCTAAGAGTGAGAAAACATGGAATTAGCCCTTTTTTTTTTTTAGCAATCGGGGTTAATATAGATTCTTTATACCTTAGGTAATTTCATATTAACACCAATAGATAAATCTATGTATAGATAGGTATCTTACATGTATACACAGAATAATATTTATGTATATATGTTTGTGTGTATATACACATGCATACATGCTCATATATACAAATGTGTATATATATATAAATGTGTGTGTATATATGTGTGTGTGTGTGTGTATAAAACACTATTAGACTTACAAAGCATCTCCCTCCAAAAAAACCCAAATCTTGTGAAATAGGTATACAGAACAAGAATTATTATCACAATTTGATGCAAGAGACACAAAGAGCTTGAGCATCCTCTCCAGTTGCAAGTAGTTAGTAAGTGGCAGAACTGGAAACCCAACACCAGTCTTAAAACCAATATCTTTCCTTGACAATGAACTATATTTGTACCATGCCTTATGAGGATAGCAAGAAATCTAGCTGAGGGCTTTTAGTAGCAGAAACGTGAGTTCTTTTGTGATTTCCATTTTTTTTTTGTATTCTTTAGATGTTTCAATTGCTTAACTCTACTTACTTCTAGCTACATAAGTTATTTTTTCCATCTTAATTTTATTTATTTATTCATTATTTTAACAAGCATCTGTCCTCTCTCCCTCCTCTGGTTATCCCACTTCAATTGAACTACTAAAAATGAAAATAAAATCTTCATAACAAACACATGTAGTCCAGAAAAACAGGTCCCTACACTGGCTCCATCAAAAGGCCTCATTTGGATTTTAAATCCACCATATCTTTAGCTGTAGCTATGTTACTTGTTTTATCTTAAATCCTTTGGACTCATAAAATTCATGTATTTATCAGAGTTCTGAAGTCTTTTTAAAGTTTTTTTTTCCTTTTAACATTTTAATTATATAGACTATTCTCCTAGTCACTTCACTTTTCAGCAGTTCATAGAAATCTTCCCAGTTTTTTTCTCAAATTATTTCATCATACTTTTTGACAAAATATTTTCCCCCGACATTATTGTTGTTGTTCAGTCATTTCTAAGTCTCCTAACCTCTTGGAACATAGTATAAAAGACCATGGAGTTTTCTTGGCAAAGATACTGGTAAACACTACTCAAAATGCCCGATATAATCACAGGATCCTAGTTTTAGATTTGATAGGCGTCAAGAGGCCATCTAGTACAACCTACTTTTTTACAAATGAAGAAACTAAAGCACAGAATAGTTGTGACCTGCCAAAATCATATAATTAGTAAGTGGCACAACTGTAAAGCGTAAGTCAAGATCCAAACGGAGAGGTTGGAAATAAAGGCTAATATGAGAGCAGGAAACATCCAAAAGTCTGTTTCTCATTGTCCTTAGTCAAATATATTCTATTCCACATAGTTTGATAAACATATTTGCAACATTATTTTTAAAAATAAGTACAATTCAAAATAATGAATGTTGTATCTGTAAGGAAGGGACAATACCAGGTGAAGTCTAGGAGTGAAAAATCATCACCTGGGTGGGGATTCTGGAATATCTTCATTCCCAAATCTATTGACCTTTTCTCAGTCCTCTTCTACTTTTGTGAAACAATTAATGCTATCTTCTTCCTTGGTTTTCATAACAAAGATAGTTTGGTGGATCATCATATAGGTTACACCCTGTAACTATGGATATACTCTAAGACTCTATCTGCAACCTTCATTGCTTCCTTTAAGTACTTTATCACTTAGTGATTTTGTCAGTGGCCATGGATTCAATCATTATCTAGGCATAGTCTCTCTACCAACCCTAAGTGCCAGTCCCATGTCACCAAGTGTCTATTAAATATTTGAAACTGAACGTTTTTTTGGCATCTCAAACTCAATGTGTCATAACCCATTATGTTACTTTCCCAAATCCATCGATCTTCTGAACTTCCACATTTTTGTCTAAAGCTCCACCATCCATATAATCTTTCATTTTTGACACCTCAAAATCATTACCCCTCTTAAAAGTTCTTCATCAGCCATATGGAATCACTTGACAAATCTCATTATTTCTACCTCCACAACATCCCTCATGTATGGCTTCTTTCTCTCCACTCATTCAGCCATAACCCTAGTTCAGTCCCTTCATTGTCTCTCACCTGGATGATTGCAATTGATTCTTAAATGGTTTCCTAGTCTCAAGTATCTCCTCATTTCAGTCCATCTCTATATGGCTGCCAAAGTAATTTGTCAAAAGCACCAGTCTATTTCACCACACTATTAATCCCTACTAACTCTTTGTTATCTGTAGGATCAACTATAAATGCCAATGTTTGACATTTAAAGTTTGTGACTACCTTGTCACAAACCTACCTTCCTAGACTCATTAAATATTACTTCCCTCTGTATATTCTAGGGTTCAGCCAAATTGCTCCTCTGGTTCCTGGCAGAAAATGTTCTATCTAAAGCCACATATATCATCTGCATTTCTATATATTATTAACAGAGTCTAACAGTAAGAGATAGAAAGAAAAATTCCATTTAAAGTTACTGGAGACACTGTGAAATATTTGGGAGTCTATTTGCTGAAACAAACCCAGGGACATATGAACACAATTACAAAACACTTTTTTTTTTAAGCAATTGGGGTTAAGTAATTTGCTCAAGGTTACACGGCCAGGTGTTTCTGGGTGGGTGCTAAGTGTCTGAGCCCAGGGTTCGATCTCCAGGTCGCCCTGACACTGGAGCCGGTGCTCTTACTCGCTGTGCTACCCGGCCGCCCCGACAAAACACTTTTGACATAAATAAATCCAGATCTAAATAATTGGGGAAAAGATCAGTTGCTCGTGAATAAGCCAACATAATATAATGAAAATGGCAATTCTACCTAAATTTATTTATTCAGTGCCATGCCAATCAAGCTAGCAAAAATTATTTTTAGAGCTAAAAAAACAATATCACAATTCATCTGGAAGAACAAAAGATCCAGAATATCTATGGAATTGATAAAAAGAAATGCTAGAGTAGGTGGTCTAGTCATACCAGCTCTTAAACTGTATTACAAAACACTAAACATTCAAAATCACTTGGTACTGGCTAAGAAATAAAGGCAGTAGAATAGTTTAGGTACACAAGACACAAAAGTAAATGATTATAGCAATCTACTGTTTGATAAATTCGAAGACCCCAGCTTCTAGGATAAATACTCACTGTTTGACAAAAAAAAAATAATAAAAAAAAACTGCTGGAAAAACTGGAAAATAGTATGGCAGAAACAGGACATAAGAAAATGTCTGATAGTGTATACTAGAATATATACCAAAATGGATACACAGTCTAGGTAAAAACACTGATACTATAAACAAATTAGAGGATGAAGGAATAGTTTATCTGTCAGATTTATGGAGAATGGAGGAATTTATGACCAAACAAGATATAGTGAACATAATAAAATGCAAAATGGATAATTTTGATTACATTAAATTGAAAAGATTTGCATAACCAAAGCCAATGCAACCAAAATGAGGAGGGAAGCAGAAAACTGGGAAAGATTTTTTTTTCAACTGATGTCTCTGATAAAG
The DNA here is from genome assembly GCF_028583685.1 of Petaurus breviceps papuanus. Classification (NCBI taxonomy): domain Eukaryota; kingdom Metazoa; phylum Chordata; class Mammalia; order Diprotodontia; family Petauridae; genus Petaurus; species Petaurus breviceps. Next base: position 48,069,549 of record NW_027185809.1, read on the forward strand.
GCCTCTTTTCTTAAATATATTTGATCTGATTCAAATTTGCAAGAATATAGGTCATTCCCCAATTGATAAATGATCAAAGAATATGAATAACAGGCAGTTTTCAGAGGAAGAAGTTAAAGCTATCTATAACCATATGAAAAAAAGTTCTAAATCACTACTAATTAGAGAGATGCAAATCAAAACAATTCTGTGGTACCACTTCACAACTATCAGTTTGGCTAAAATGGCCACACAGGAAAATGATAAATGTTAGAGAGGATGTTGGAATGTTGGAACACTAATTCATTGTTGATGGAGCTGTGAGCTAACCTAACCATTCTGGAGAGCAGTTGGAACTATGCCAAAAGGGCTATAAAAATTTTCATCCAATTTGACCCACTAATATATCACTTTTACAGCTGAATACCAGAGATCATAAGAATGGGGAAAGGATCCACGTATACAAACAGATTTATAGAAGCTCTTTTTGTGGTGAGCAAGAACTGGAAGTCGAGGGGATCAATCAGGGAATGTCTAAACAAGTTGTGGTATATGAATGTAATGGAATACTATTGTGCTGTAAGAAATGATAAACAGACAGACTTCAGAGAAACCTGGAAAGATGTATATGAACTGATGCTGTGTGACCTTAAAAAGCAGATAAGGGAAGTGGAGGAAAAATTGGGAAGAGAAATGAGAACGATGCAAGAAAATTACGAAATGAGAGTCAACAGCCTGAGTGAGTAAAATACCACCTTAAAAAATAGACTAACTCAATTGGCAAAAGAGGCTCAAAAAGGCAATGAGGAGAAGAATGCCTTAAAAAGCCTAATTTGCCAGATGGAAAAAGCATCTCAAAAGCTCACAGAGGAGAATCATTGCTTCAGAATTAGATTGGAGCAAATGGAAGCTAATGACTTTATGAGAAATCAAGATACTGTTAAGCAGAATGAAACAAATGAAAGAATAGAAGGCAATGTGAAATATCTCATGGAAAAAAAAAACCACTGACCTGAAAATAGATCCAGGAGAGATAATTTAAAAATTATTGGACTACCTGAAAGCCATGATCAAAGTAAGAACCTAGAAAGCCTCCTCCAGGAAGTTCTCAAAGAAAACTGCCCTGATGTTTTGGAACCAGAGGGCAAAATCGAGGTTGAAAAAATTCACTGATCACCTCCTGAAAAAGATCACAAAAATAAAACTCCTAGGAATATTATAGCCAGTTTCTGGAATTCCCAGATAAAGGAGAGAATATTACAAGCAGTCAAGGAGAAACAATTTGAATATTGTGGAAACACAATCAGGATAACACAGGATCTGGCAGCTTCTACACTGAGGGATCGAAGGGCTTGGAATATGATATTCCAGAGATCAAACGAACTGGGATTAAAACCAAGAGTCACCTACCCAGCAAAACTGAGTATCATGTTTCAGGGGAAAATATGGTCATTCAGTGGAATAGAGGGGTTTCAACCATTCTTGCTGAAAAAACTAGAGTTGAGAAATTCAGATACAAGAAGCAAGAGAAGCATGAGAATGTAAACAGGGAAAATAAATCATAAGAAACATATCAAAGTTGAACTATTAACATTCCTACAATTACAATAATTGTAACTTATGAAACCTTTCTCAGTAGTTAAAGGGAATGGAAATACACACACATACGCACACATACATACATTTAATAGCAAGGGATGGTACTTAAAAGTTGAAATTAAGAGTTGAGAGAGGAATATAATGAGAGGAGATAGGGAGAGACAGAATGGGGTAAACTATCTTATATTGAAGAGGCAAGGGAAAATGGCTACAATGGAGGGGAAGAATAGGAAGGCAAAATGTAATGGGTCAACCTTGTTCCCATTGAATTTGGCTTGAGGAGGGAATGAAATATATACTAAATAGGGTATCTCACCCTCCGGGAGAGTAAGGGGGGATGGGGATGAGAGGTGGGATGATGGAAGGGAGGATAGGCTGGGGGGGAAGGAAGTTGGGAGCAGCAACTTTTGAAAGGGGACAGGATCAAAGTAGAGAATAGAACAAGCGGGAGGTGGGGTGGGAGGGAGTGAAATATAGTCAGTCTTTTACAATATATCTTCTATGTTGTTGTTTTGCATTAGCCACACATGTACAACCTATACTGAACTGCTTATCTTCCCAGTAAGGGTGGGTGACATGGGAGGAAGGGAATGAATCTGGAAATCAAAGTTTTAAAATCAAATATTCAAATATATACTATTTTAATACTATTTTACATGTAATTAGGAAATAAGATATACAGGCACTGGGGCATAGAGTGCCACTGGAAAATTGGAAAAGGGTATTGGAGATAATATGGCAGAGATTAGATTGGAGGAGGGGATATCCTATGGGACTGCTATTTTGGGGCGGTAGGTAGGGGAAAAAAACGGGGAGAAGACTTGTAAATCAAAATATGGTGGAAATGAAAGATATAAATCAGAAGTTAGTAAAGCATTTGAAAAATAAAAAAAAATAAAAATATTGTTACATTAAAAAAAAAAAAAGCAGAATGAACCGAATTGTAAAAGAAGCACAAAAAATCACTAAAGAACTCCCTACAAGGAAAATCGACCATTTTCTAAAAGAGATATAAAAGCTCACAGAAGAAAATTATTCCTTAAAATCAGAATTGGTTGAGTGGAAACTAATGACTGCATCAGATATCAGGAAGTAATAAAGCAAAGTCAAAAGAATGAAGAAAAAATGTGTATTGTTTCACTGAAAAACAAATAAACAAACAACTAATCTATAGAATAGTTCATAAAGAGAAAACAACAATTATTAGAGTATCTAAAAGTCATGATTTAAAAAGAAGTAAAAGAGCTTAGACATGATATTTTAGGAAATTATCAAGGAAAACTGCCCTGATATCCTAGAATCAGAGGGTACAATAGAAATGGAAGGAATCCACTAATCACTTCCTTAAAGGGACCCTAAAATGAAAACTTGCAGGAATATTACAGCCAAATTCCAGAACTTCCAGGTCAAAGAGAAATTTATTTTTATTTTTTTGCTTTTTGGAGGGCAATTGGGATTAAGTGACTTGCCCAAGTTCACATGGCTAGTTTTTTTGTTGCGTTTGAGCCAGATTTGAACTCAAGTCCTCCGGACTTCAAGGCCAGTGCTCTATTCACTGAGCCACCTAGCCACCCCACAGAGAAAATAGTTTATGAATTTAGAAATACACTATTCAATACCATGGAGATACAATCAAGATCATACAACATCAAGCAGTTTTCACATTAATAGATTAGAGGACTAGGGATATGATATTCCAAAAGGCAAAGAAGTTAGAATTAAAACCATGAATAGTCTACATAATAAAACAATATTATCTGTCATGGGAAAAATGAACATTTAATGAAACATTACTTTCAAACATTCCTGATGAAAGAACCAGAGCTGAAGAGGAAATTTGACATTTAAACACAAGACTCAAAATAAACATGTAAAGGTAAACACAGAATATGATTTATAAAAGACTTAATAATTTTAAACTGTTTACATTCCTATATGGGAAGATGATACCTACAATTCCTGAGAACTGTATCACTAATAGGGCAATTGGAAGCACTCTACATAGAGAGAGGACATCAGGGTGATCTCAAAGAAAATAAAGTATGAGAAGGGATGGCTAGGAGAAGGAGAAAAGGGAGAAGAAGAATGGGGAAAATTATCTCGCATAAAAGAGGTATGCAGGAAAGAGATTTTTCAATTGAGGGGAAAATGATGGGTAGTGGGTGGAAATGCTTGAATATAACACATCAGAATTGGTTCAAAGATGGAAAAATATATGTCACACTCAGTTGAGTACAGAAACTTATGTTACCCAACAGGAAAGCAGTAGGGGAAGGAAAGGATAAGAGCAAAAAAAAAAAAATAGGAAAGGATGACACAAGGGGGGCCAAAGATAGTGGATTAATGGAAGCAGTGGTCAGAAGTAAAACAGACTTTTTAGGAGAAAAAGCATAGAAATCTCCACAGCTACTGGTGATCCACTCTCCTGAAGTCCCTCCAGCCATGACTGGTCAGGCCACATTGAGGTCCAAACTGGAAGCCCATGCTAGGCTGGACTCTGCTAGCAGGCCGCTATTCTGACCCCTTCCTGCCTGCTTGCCAGGCTGTCTTCAATGGGACATTAGTTTCTCTTTGTGGATTCTGTAGTTCTAAAGTTTGTTTAGAGACATTCTTTTACATGTGTTGGAGGAGGTGGAAGTGGGAGTCAGGTGGAAGTCCTGTTTCTACTTGGCCATCTTGGCTTTGCCCCACTCCCCACACACTCCTCTATAAAATACTTTTCACATAAATAAAGAGATCCAAACAGCTGGGGAGATATATTAATTGCTCATGCATTGGTCTTGCTAATATAAAAATGAAAATTCTACCTGCATAATTTACTTATTCAGTGACATATTGATCAAACTATCAAAGTATTATTTTCTAGATCTAGAAAAAAAAATTCTAGAGAAGAGAAAAAAGTTAAAACTATCAAGAGAATTAATGAAAAAAATAAATAAGTGAAGGAAGGTGTCCCAGCAGTATGAAATTTCAAACCAACTTAGAAACAGTAATCATCAAACCAATCTGGTACTGGCTTAAAAAAAAAGTGGTGGAACAGTGGAATAGACTAAGTATACAAAACATAGCAGTAAAATACAATGTTGGATAACTTCAAAGATTCAAGCACAAATAAAAACCATTAGAGAAAAAAATTCTGGGAAAACTAGAGAGAAGTTTGTCATAACTAGACATCAATTAACATCTCATACTGTATATAAAACTAACATTAAAATCAGTACATGATTTAGACCTCAATGGTGATATCACAGGCAAATTTGGGAAACATGGATATTTTGACCTGTTAGATCTAAAGATAAGGGAAAATTTTATGACCAAACAAATGCTAAAAAGGATCACAGGAAATGTAATCAATAAGCTTAATTTAATGCAATTTAAAAGGTTTTATTAAAATTTAATGAAATTAAAAAATAGTTATTCAAAATAAACCAACATAGCCAGAATTAGAAGGTAAGCAGAAAACTGCAAAAATTTTTACAGCAAGTTTCTCTTATAATGGCCTCATTTCTCAATTATTTAGGTAACTGAGTCAAATATATACAAATAAGAGTCATTCTTCAATTAATAAATGATCAAAATATATAAACAGTCAGTTTTCAGATAAAGGAATCAAAGCTATCAAAAGTCATATGAAAACTGCTGAATCACTATTGGCAAGCAAAATGCAACTTAAAAAAATATTTGAGATAACACCTCATATCTATCAGGTTGGCTAACATGAAAGAAAAGAAAAATGAAAAATGTATGAAAGGATGTGGAAAAGTGGAAAAACACTAATGTGCACTATTTGTCGAGCTATGAACTGGTCCAACCATCATGGAGAATAATTTGGAAGTATGCCCAATGGACTGTATATCTTTTGAACCAGGAATACCTCTAAAAGGTCTATATACCAAAGAGATCAAAGAAAAGGGAAAAAAAATCTAAACATACAAAAATATCTTCAGCAGCTCTTATTGTGATAGCAAATAATTAAAATCAAGGAGATGTCCATCAATTGAGGAATAATTGAACAGATTGTGGTATATGATTTTGATGGAATAATATTGTACTATATTATGAGGTTGCTACTGTAGGAAAATCTGAGAAGTGTTGTATGAAATGATGCAAAGAAAAGTGAGTAGAACCAATCATTTTACATACTGTCGGCAATGTTGTAATGATCATCAATTATGAAAGACTTAACTGAACAATACAATGCTCCAAGTAATTACAAATTACTGACAACAATGCTATTCATCTCCAGAGAGAGAAATGATGAAATATGAGTGCAAATTGAAGCATTTTTTCACTTTCTTTATCTTTCTTGCTTTTTTTTTCAAAATGGCTAATACAAAAATATGTTTTGAATGATTTCACATGGATAGTTGATATCATATTGCTTGCCTTCTCAATGAGTGGAAGAGAACAAGAGAATTTGGAATTCAATGTTTTAAAAATGCTAAAAAATAAATAAATGATGGTCTTTTAAAAAAGAAAACAAGTGTCCTGTCAGCCCATGCTTTTAATATTCTATGTCATGAACTTCCAATTAGTTTAAAGCAAAGACATTTGCTAAAAAAAGAGTAGTTTGAACAGTAGTTATACCCTGTTTTCCCTTATAGACTTGGAATCACCCTCTAACAAATACATGTGGCATCAGAGGAATAGATGAACGCAAACCTAGGCTGTGCTGGTAGTAATGATCACATATAGATAACTCGGACTTTTAGTACTATAGGGCCCCAATGTGCTCTCAATTATTACAGTGTTTTCACTTTCTTCCCCACCAGCTGTAGCATTCATTCTGGAAAGATCACTCAGATGGTTCTTAGGGCCTGCTCTTCTCTTCTCTTGGGCTCAGGTACCAGCAACCACATCTAATATTCCTTTATTAGTGTGTTCACATTTCTTGAATAAACTTCCTACCACAAGTGCCTCTCTGCCTCTGTTCTCTGCTGGGCCCATTGTTTTCTATTGACTGGATAACTGTGCTGTAAGACACAATGACCAATAATGTGTAGGGATGCATGGTAGAGAAATCCCTCATCCCTCTGTTACTCTCTTAGAGAGGCATGAGTTATCACACTCCATAAAAGTACTTCTTGTGTAAATTCTTTCTGTTGCCTCCCGGGCTGATGTGGTTAGTTTTATAAAGGCCACCAGGAATGCTTCCAGTCTTTAATTAACCAATAGCAAGATGCTTTTCCAAATCTATCAGGGGAACTTCAAACTTTCTAAAGGATAATAGAGAAGACAAACATCTTTTCACTTTGTTTAAAAATTTTAAGACCACAACCTCTATTCCTTACTTAATATGAATGAAAAAAACCTTTATTGGAAAAGTGGAACAAACATTCCCCTTAATCTAGCACCACCACTATTCCCTATTACATCTATGTTGTACAAGCAACATCCCAAGGTCTCACTGCATGAATATTAGGTTTGCATTTTGTTTTGTTATTCCTTAAAAAATGCTGAAACTGTCCTAAATATTTACTTGACTCAGGGTAGTAAGCCCCAGGTATCAACATGGCTTCCTCATCCCCTTAGTAGAAAAATAGCCAGGATAGAGGACACTGAAGCTTCTGTCTCCAGTTTTGGGCAATAGAGCAGTAGCATGACCATAGCTAACACTATACTCAGTTGAATCAAGGATATAAACTACTATATCCTTCAATAGCTATGGCTAAATAAGCCTCATTTTGTTAATTATTAGATGACCTATGGATGTCTCATTTTGTTCTAATTGTGAATTTGAGGTATCCAACCAGCCTAGTTACACCTTTGTTATTGTTAAGTCATTTTTCAGTGTGTCCAACTCTCCATGAGCCAATTTGCGGTTTTCTTGGCAGGGATATTGGAATGATTTATCATTTCCTTCTCCAGCTCATTTTATAGATGAGAAAACTAAAGCAAACAGGGTTAAGTAATTTGGCCAGGGTCACACAGCTAATAAATATCTGAGGCCAGATTTGAACTCAAGGAAATGAGTCTTCCTGATTCAAAATCCAATACTCTATCCACTGTGCCACCTACTTGCCCCTTATTTATAACTAGCATAGCCTTATTACCCTAGGCCTACAATTACCCATAAATGTGCATGTTTTATACCCTGTTAAAACATAAACTCTTTGAGGGCAGACTCTTTCCCTTTTTTCTTTCTGCACCTAGCAAAGTGTTTTTGAAAACATTCTTATTGTTTAATAAATCATTTTTGATTGATTGAAAATAATGACATTGAAGTTGGGTTTTAAAGGATGCAGAGATTTTCTTTAGATTGGGCCAGAGTATTCTAAGCACAAGGAAAAGAAGCAACGAAGACATGAAAGTAGTATAAAGGTGCAACTCCTGTTTGGATGAAATGCAGAATAACTGAAGGGAAGTCATATGTGATATAACTAGCAAGGAAGGCTGAACTTGTGGAAGACCTTAAATGTCAGGCTGAAAGATTTTAACTTTATTCAATAGTCAGTGATTAACAATTCGTAGGGGAATCTGAGTGGCACAATGGGTAGAGATACCAGGCCTGGAGTCAGGAAGACTCAACTTCTTGAGTTAAAATCTTGATCTCAGACACTTACTAGCTGTGTGACTCTGGGAAAATCACTTAACATTGTTTGCCTCAGTTCTTCATTTATAAAATGACCTGAAGAAGGAAATAGCAAATCTCTTCAGTAACTTTCCCAAAAAAACCCAAGTGGGATCACAAAGAGTCAGACATGACTTGAAAAACAACTAAACAACAACAAAAAGATTCATGGGACTTAGAGTCAGAAAATGTCTTAGAAATCACGTAGTTTGATTTCATTTTACATTAGGAAACTGAGGCTGAATGAAAAAGTGAAAGTTTCAAAGTAGCTGAGTCAGGATTCAAACATAGAATCCCTGATTCCAGATCCAACACTGTTTCTGGATCAAGGACCAACATGGTCAAAGTTTGCACATAAGGAATATAAATCTGAAAGTAAAATAAAAACAGATTAGAATATTGTGAATATGCCCTCCAAATTTTCCTTTCCATGTAAAATATACCCAGTTTCTTCAACTATTCATTGTGGGTAGAGGTCATATCATTTATATCCTCATTCATTACTTAATATCATGCTCTCTGTATAACAGACCCTCAAATATTGAATACTCTTGTTAATAGTAAGTTAAAAGGTCAAAATAAGCCATCTATTCAGCAACTAAGGTTTTCAGAATGTCTGTAATTGACAAAGCTAAATTAACCTCCAAGATGCCACATTTATAGCAAGGTTGTTCAGATAATCTTGTGATTTGCCAATATGAGACAAACCCTGCCCGCCATCCCCCATCAAAGGAGATCAATCCCTGTTTCATCTCTAAGCAGGTAGCCAGAGGGCATGTTCAGCTGCACAGGAAGTTTCCCAGTCTATCAAGTCATTGATTCTTCTGATTTCCTTTGCCATAAATTTAACAAAATAATCGTATTTTCAAATTAAACTTTTCAAATTCTTCTCTTCTGTAACTTAAATCAGTGTGGTATAAATGCCGGGACATTCTTCTTGGCAGTGTAGATAATAGAATTCTGTTGTATTTGAAAAATCAAACTTTTCCTCCCTTCCAATCAAGTTTGGTCCCCATTGAGCTGGATAAATGATCTCAGAATGCAAGCATATACATGTCTTTATTTATACATATTGTAGCCACACAGCTTCTATGGATTTTCATTATAATTTTATATATTTTATATAATTTTATAATTAGAGTTGGTTACAGATTAAAAAGAGAAAACATTAGCATTTAGTACCTTTATGCTTCAACATGAAAACTCAATATTTAAGATTGCATAGCTGCTCATTGCAAAACCTTTCCAATCAGAGGAAAGCTAGAAAAAGGGATTTATTCCATTCTTCTCTTTTCCCAGATCACCTCCATGCTCTCCACATAGGTTTCAATCTACTCTGATAGCTCCTAAGGGTTTTCTACAAAGTAATTTTGCATAGGGACAGTTATGACCATATGGCTCTCCTCAAACAACTCTAATGGTTCCACATTTCCTCTAGGATAAAATTTAGATTATTCTATTCAGCTCTCTGAACCCAACCCAATCTGACCCATATCTATTTTTCTAACCTAATTGGACATTGATACCCCACTCACATTCTTCAATCCAGACAAACTGGCCTTATGTCTAGTCTTCATACAGGATGCTACATCTCTCACATCTTTGCATTGGCTATCCCACATGCTTGGAATACCTTCCCTTGCTTACCTCTGCCTCCTGGCATCCTACTCTTCCTTTAAGATCTAGCTCAGGCACCATATTTTGCATGAAACCTTCCCCAATTGCAAAAATTGCTAGTGATTTCTCTTCCAAAGTATCTCCTATTTAACTTCTTCATACACATTGATATTTATTATCTTCATATTTTAATCTATATACATCTTTATAAGTACTTCTCTCCCACAATAGTTTGTAAGGCCCTTGTACGTAGGAATTATTTGATTTTGGATGTTCCTGCTGTAAAGTACTTTCTTCTCACTTATGCCACTTGGAATCTCTAGTTTTATTTAACTCTCAGCTCAAGTACCCACCTTTTCTAGGAAGACTTTCCCAGTCCTTCCACCTTTTGGAGCATTCTTTCCCAAAGTTACATCTTTTGAATATATGTTTATGTTGTCTCACTTATTATAATGTTAACTTTTGTTTTTATCTTTGTATTCTGATCATCTAGAAAAGTGTCTGCCACATAGAAGGTACTTAGGACATGTTTCTTGATTGATTAAGAAGTACAGTGAGGGACAGATTGCTTGCAGTGGTGCAAGTGAGGAAAAGGAACATGGAAAAGACAGAACTTGAAATGGGCCCAGAAGGATAGGTAGTATTTAAAGACATTATAAGCAGTGAGAAAGAAAAAACAGCATTAAAAGAATAGGGGACAGAATGAGCAAATGTTTGGAGTAGGGAAAGGCAAAAATAATTTGGAGATAGGCAAATAATTTCAGAAATTTAGGGGAACAGAATTTAGAGCTAGAAATGACCTCAGAAATCAAGTTCAACCTTCTTATTTTAGATGAAGAACCTGAGGCCCATAGAGGTAAAGTGACTTCTTTATCAGCACATAATTTGACAGGACATTAGCTTTGATAAAAGGGAAGAGTGTGATAAAAAAATTGAAAGTTTGGTTAGAGACAGATTATAGATGACTTCAAATATTAAAGCAAAAGCTTTGAACTTGAGTAGTAATTGAGAACCACTGAATGTTTTAGAGCTTAAATTCAAAGTTCCATGATCAGCATTCTGCATTATGAAGCTTACTATGATAGCTGTAGCGAATAGAATAGATTGGAATAGAAGGAGAGTGAAGGCTAGCAGAGCCTTTCAAAGGCTATTAAAATAATCCTTATTCTTTTTCTCAAATGACATAAGTATTAAGTGCTTTGCAAATATTAACATGTATTAAATGTTAGTTATTACTATTATGGTAGAATTACTATTTTTAAAAAATTACCCACACTCAATTTTTACTAATATTTTAACTTTATATGGATTCAGAACTGTTAAAATTCTCCATCTAAATTTAACAGAAGTTGTATGAATTTTAACAAAGAAAAAAGTTCATTTACCTTTTACCTTTAGAGATTCCATTTAACCCACAAAGTATTAGGTTCCCCTGAGGTAATGAAATATGGCTTTTGAGTGTAGCTAATGTTCTGTCCACATACCTACCTAAAAACTTCTTTTCATAATGGATGGCAACTACCTTTATGGATTTTACCTGACTTGATGTGCTATGTACTTGACAAGCAAGACATTGAAACTTTGTAATGGTGCTGGTGTTTGGGAAGCATTAAGGGGCAATTAGTCAATTAAGCATTATTTCTGGAAGAGTGAGCATTCCTATTTAGCAGATGAAAGTGACAGTATGTCTTAAAATGAAAACTATCTGTTTGAAGAGAAAAGGCACACACACACACACACACACACACAGACCATGTACACCCCACAGTTACCTGAGAAAATCATTCAGAGTCACTCTGCAACATTGATTATCTACACTTGTCAGAGCCTGAGAAAAGGGAAATCACTACTAAATGACTCCAATTACTCATAAATATGTTGATAAATATGTAATGTTAACATTTTTCCTGCCTAGTTTGCAAGATAAATTTTCTACATGTTACAGAAAATAGGACTAGCATAATCCCAAATGCATTGCTTCTATTTTGCCCATCTTTGTACTGTTTCATAGCTGGCATTGACCTCTCTATGAATTCCCAGAGATGCAACAACATCCAGAAAGATTTCTCAATAGACCTCTAATATCTGCCATGAAGAAATGTTTTACCCATTTTCTTGGAACAAGAATGAGTCATGAGACATGCACATATGGGAAAAGTTGTGCCTTCGAAGTCTTACCAGTTTTTCCTTTTTTTGAGAGCAAAGGCAGTATTTTCTCTGTGCCTGCATATGACTCCCAGAAATGACAACTTATCTGTAAAGGGAATGAAGAAAGGAAGAATTCAGATCGGCTGAGACAAAATTCAAGCAGCATTGGGTGTATGACAGGCTTTTGAAAAAAAATAGCTGAAACTGCATAAGTTTGTGGCAGTTGTGAATTATCATCTGCCCATTCAAACTGTTCACATTTTCCTTTGATCCATATAAGGGAGAGTCCATGCTTTCTGTCTGTGACATAGTCCTTAACCCAGCCCTAAAAGACAACTCTAAAATGCTCAGGGAGATCTTGCATTACCGAAATACCAAATATTCATCTTTCTCTAAGTGCAATTTCTAAAGACAAAGTTCTTTTTAACAATCAATTCTTCTTGAACTCCTCACCCAAGGATGCCTGGAAACTATTTCAAATGAAAGAAGAAAAAAATTATCTTATACAAAAAAACTGTTAATTGCAAAGAAGAAAACACACTTTATTTCACCTCATCACCTATATCTTTACTAGGGTAATTTTCAAATATGAACAACTAGGTGGTCCGCTGTATAGAGTGGTGCTCCAGGAGTCAGGAAGACTCTGCTTGATAAATTCAAATCTAGACACTTACTAGCTATGTGATCCTGGGCAAGTCACTTCCTCCTGTTTGCCTCAGTTTCCTCATCTGTAAAATGAGCTGGAGAAGGAAATGGAAAAACACTCCAGTATATTTGCCAAGAAAACCCCAATGGGGTTATAAAGAGCTGAACATAATTGAAACAAATCAAAAACAACACCAATTTTCAAATAACCTTCTTTTTTGGTCCATACCTATGATTCCAGTGAGAGAAAAAAATCCTGCTATAAAAACTCCCTACAACAATGCAGGTTATAAACTTTTCTGTCACTTATAGTATTTTTTTTCAAATGCTTTATTAACTTCTGAATTACATCATTAGTTTGTGCAGATTTTAAATTACAAATTGTCCCCCCATTTTTCCCCTACTCCCTGCCCCAAAATAGCAGTCCCACAGGATATCCCCTCCTCCAATCTGCTCTCTCCCACATCTTTTCTCATAAATCTTTCCACTTTTCCAGTGGATCTCTATGCCCCAGTGCCTGTATATCTTATTTCCTAATTACATGTAAAATAGTATTAATAATAGAATACACACACACATATATATATACATACATACATATATATATATAAATATATATGTACATATATTTAAACATGATTTTAAAACTTTGAATTGCAGATTTATTCCCTTCCTCCATTGTCACCCATCCTTACTGGGAAGATAAGCAGTTCAGTATAGGTTGTACATGTGTGGCTAATGCAAAACAATAACCTAGTAGATATATTGTAAAAGACTGACTATATTTCACTCCCTCCTATCCCATCTCCCACTTGTTCTATTCTCTACTTTGATAATGTCCCTTTTCAAAAGTGGGTGCTTCCAATTTCCCTGCCCCCCCAGCTTGCCCTCCCTTCCATCGTCCCCCCTTTCATCCCCTTCCCCCCTACTCTCCTGGAGGGTGAGATACCCTATTTAGTGTGTATGTCATTCCCTTCTCAAGCCAAATTCAATGGGAATAAGGTTGACCCATTCCCTTTTGCCTTCCTATTCTTCCCCTCCATTGTAACCATTTTCCCTTGCCTCTTCTATATGAGATAGTTTACCCCATTCTGTCTTTCCCCATCTCCTCTCATTATATTCCTCTCTCACCTCTTAATTTTACCTTTTAAGTAACATCCCTTCCCATCAAATTGGTCCTGTGCCCTCTATCTATGTATACCTGTAAACATATATACACACATTCACATATGTATTCAAATGCCCCTATACCCATATATATATATGTATATGTATGTATGTATGTATTCCCTTCAACTACTGAGAAAAGTTTCATCAGTTACAATTATTTTTTTTTGCATGTAGGAGTGTTAATAGTTCAACTTTGATAAGTTGCTTATGATTTCTTTTCCCTGTTTACCTTCTTATTCTTCTCTTGCTTCTTGTATCTGAATGTCAAATTTTCTATTCAATTCTGGTTATTACAACAAGAATATTTGAAAGTCCTCTATGCCACTAAATGACCATATTTTACCCAGAAACATAATACTCAGTTTTGCTGGGTAGGTGACTCTTGGTTTTAATCCCAGCTCTTTTACACCTCTGGAATATCATATGCCAAGCTCTTCAATCCCTCAGTGTAGAAGCTGTGAGATCCTGGGTTATCCTGATTATGTTTCCACAATATTCAGATTGTTTCTTCCTGGCTGCTTGTAATATTCTCTCCTTAATCTGGGAATTTCGGAACCCGGCTATAATATTCCTAGGAGTTTTCTTTTTGGGATCTTTTTCAGGAGGTGATCAATGGATTCTTTCAACTTCTATTTTGCTCTCTGGTTCTAAAACATCAGGGCAGTTTACTTTGAGAACTTCCTGGAGGATGATTTCTAGGTTCTTACTTTGATCATGGCTTTTAGGTAGTCCAATAATTTTTAAATTATCTCTCCTGGATCTATTTTCCAGGTCAGTGGTTTTTCAAATGAGATGTTTCACATTGCCTTCTATTCTTTCATTTGTTTGGGTCTGTTTAACAGCATCTTGATTTCTCATAAAGTCATTAGCTTCTATTTGCTCCAATCTAATTCTGAAGCAATGATTCTCCTCAGTGAGCTTTTGACATTCTTTTTCCATCTGTCAAATTCAGCTTTTTAAGGCATTCTTCTCCTTATTGCCTTTTTGAGCCTCTTTTGCCATTTGAGTTAGTCTATTTTTTAAGGTGGTATTTTACTCACTCAGGCTGTTGACTCTCATTTCGTAATTTTCTTGCATCGTTATCATTTCTCTTCCCAATTTTTCCTCCACTTCTCTTATCTGCTTCTTAAGGTCCTCTATGGCCTGTAACCAACTTGTATTTTCCTTTGAAGCTTTTGGTGCAGGAGTTCTGACTTCACTGTTGTCCTGTTACATGCTTTGCTCCTTTTTGTCCCCAAAATAGGAGTGTAATGTTGGAATCTTCTCTGTGCTTTGTTTCCTTTGTCTGGTCATGTTTCCTCTCAGACACTTGACCCCTGGGCTTTTTGCCACAGTAGTACTCTGGCACCAAACAGGGGAGCTTTCATCCCAAATGCTGGTGTTTTCTCGGCTGCCAGAGGTATTAGATAGGTGCCATCTTTGAGGCCTCCGCAGGCTTTGTCAAGCTGGACACACACCCAGGACCTCTACCCTTTACTTCAATCCAGATCCAAGCAGGTTAAAGCAAGAGTGATTACCACTTAGACTGGTTGCTTGTCCCCCCTACACTCTGAAGGCCAGGAGCTGAACCTGCCACGAGGTGCTGGTTTGCTTTGCCTACCTCTCAGCGGCTTCTCAACCCAGGGGCAAAAGCCAGGCACTCCCACTTACTGGGTCACAAATCCAGACTTCACTGACCTCTCACTTTGTCCTTCACATCTATGTGTTGTTAATTCTGGAAATGACCACAGCTGCTGCTGATCTGGAGGCTGGTCAGGCCCGCCCTGGGCCTAAAGCCTTGGCCTAGGGCTGGGCTGGGCTCCTGGAATGCTGAGCTGGCCGATTCCTGCCAGCCTACTGGTCTGTCCTCAGCTGGAGGTTAGCTTCTCTGTGTTATTTTGTGCCTTGTGCAGCTCCAAAGTTTGTTAAGAGTCCTGTTTTTACATGGATTGGGGAAGGTAGAAGCTGGAGCAATGGGGAGGTCCTGCATGTACTCCACCATCTTGACTCTGCCCTGTCACTTATAGTATTAACTGGCATGGTAAGGACTTAAATGACTTGATCAGTGCCCCATGATTAATATCTTTAAGTTGGATTTGAAACCAAAGCTTTCTGATTCCAAGTCTGTATGGACAAGTTAATAGTTATATACATGATGCATACATAAGAATGGGCACACACACATAAACACAATACATATAAGTATATATTTATATATAGAGAGATAAAAGTATAAAGTGATAGATAGAAATGAAATAAGATTATCTAAACATGTCAACTTAACAAACACTAAGACTGTAGTTTAAGGAAATTGTGCTTATGATAGAATTTATATTAGTGGTTTGGGGTATAGGGGTGTTCAGGAAGACTAGTATCTCTGGAGTCCCTTTTTAGGGCTGCTTTCCAACTTTGGTGTCCACTTGATCCAACCAACTCTCATCTGTGGCTCTAAAAAGCTGCAGAATACACAGAAACCACACCCAAGTAACAATTTTAGGCGGACAAATTAAACCAGATTGAGGAAAACTGAGGAGTCTCAAAGCTGTTTGTGTATGAGGGAGCATCTCCTCTAAGCATATGAAGACTTCCCCTTGTAGAAGAGATGAGTGAGAATTATTAGTTTCAATGGTCATGAAGCAGACTATAGTAGACACTGCAAAGAGCTTAGAGTTTGATTAGATATCAGACACCAAGGTTATAGAATGTATCCTAATCCATTGCCCATCATCTTTACTTTTGTCTTGCCACTGAACTCCAATTGTCCTGGAAGAGAGAGTAAGCTGATGACTTCCCACAACTCTGACTCATTATATCCAATTTATTCACAAATCAAGATACATCACCCATACTGTCTCCCCTTTTTACTACCTCAAAGTCCTATGGCAACAGACAATGATGAAGCAACAGGTGAAGATACATTGGGGGCTTTATTCACAACCCTGCACACAGGCAACCTAGGCCATTGGGTTATCTTCTCACTGGACTGAAGCAAGAGTGGCATTTGATAGCCCCCTGTGTGTGTGAGCGGACACTTTAAGAACTGCACTGCTCACCTCCTAGCATGAGGGAGGAGATAGAAAAAGTGCCACAAATTTTTTTCTGCTTCATTTAACTCAGACCTGTTTACCATGGTAGGTAGGCACCCTACCTTATATTCAAAACATGAAAAGGTCCAAAAATTTTTGCAAAGATTATTCCATTCATTCAGCATCAATATATGGAATGTGCACATGCTTATGGACAACATGAAATCCAGTAGACAAAAGAGCTCTTATGAGAGAATTCAGAAGGTATCACATCCAAATAGCAGCCCTGAATGAAACAAGGATGGCAAATGAAGGCAAGCTTACCAAAGTTGGAGCTGGATGCATGTTTTTCTGGGGTGGGTGCAATGATGGGGAGTACCATGAAGCTTCTGCAGCTTTCACAATCAAAACTAAACTGGTCAACAAACATATGCCTCCCAAAATGAGTGAATGACCGACTCATGACAATGTGTTTGCAACTTTCTGGAAAGTGCTACACCACCATCATGAGTGCTTGTGCTCCATCCTTGCTGAGGTCAAAGAAAAATTTTATGCACAACAGAACAAATGTGCCAAAAGAAGACAAGATTGGTATTTTGGTAGAATTTAACACTATAGTAGGCTCAGAATATTAGACATGGCAAGGAGTCCTTGGGAGGAATAGAATTGAAAGCAACAGTCACTTTCTACTGAAGACTTGTGTGTTTCATAACCTTTTCTTCTGTTTACCTAAATGCAATAAAATGTCATCGATGCACCCTCATAGCAGACTTTAGCATTGCATAGACTGTCATTATAAGGAAAATGAAGGAATATAAGAGTGATGAAGATGATGTGTGGCACAGAGTACTGGACTTATCACAGAATTTTCCTTTCTAAGCTAAACATTAACATTTAATAAATACAGGGAGTCCAATGCAAGATGATTACCAGAAGACTTATGGTCAACAGATTAGAGCATTTGTCGCTAACTTGGAGAGAAATCTGAGCCAATACATGGTTGGTAACAGTGCAGCAGGAAAGAAATGATCATCAGAGATCTGGTGTACAACACTGCATTTACTCTTCTGGGCCAGAGTATTCACAAACATCAAGATAGTTTTGACCAAAACATTGAAGAAATTCAGAAGTTTCTAAATGAAAACAAACTGGGAACTTCACAGGGTTTACTAAAAGAATAGTTCATCCATCTCTAAGAAGGCAGTGTTAAACTCCATCAGCAGTAAAATGCAAGTGAAACTTAGAGAGATGCAAGATTCTTGTCTTAATAAGAACGCAGATGTAACAATTTTTGTTTAGTTTATAGATAATTATGCACTCAATGCAGTATCTAAGGCTGAGGTGCAATAGAGTATGTATTTATTCCTGCTGCTTGTGCTAATTTTGACCTGATAATTAACACCAAAAAAACAAAGCTTCTCCACCAACCAGCACCACACTATCCATATATGGAACCATTGTTTACAACAAATGGAGAAATTTTGAATGCTGTGTAATAGTTCACTTACCTGGCTTTATAATTTCCAGGGATGTCCCCATAGATGATGAGTTTGATGCACACATTGCCAGAGATAACTCAGTATTTGGGAGGCTCAGAAAAATAAAAGTATGAGAAAGAAGAGGCAGTAGACTGCCTACCAAACTGATGGTTTACAGAGCCATTGTGAAATTTTTTTTGTATGTCTTCCAGTACCTTGCCAGAAAATTCAATCACTTCCATTTCAATTGTTTTAGGAAGATTCTGAACATCACCTGAAAAGATAAGGAACCAGACACTAAGGTTATTTTTCAAGCTGAAGTGCCAAACAATTCAAATTCTACTGTGGAGAACATAACTCCAATAGTTCGTCCATATTGTTTGAATGCCAAATATAAGTTTTTTTCTAAAAAACTATTTTACAGAAAAGTCACACAAGGTAAGCACTTACACAGAGATCAGAATACATGATACATAGATACTCTCAAATACTCAGATACTTCTGAAGTCTTGAAGTTCAAGATCTCTAGGAAAAATTTTGGAATTAATTGTGAGACACTGACGTAGGACTGCCCAACATGGTATATTCACCTCAAAGAAGGTGATAGGGTCTATGAGGAAAAGAAAATTGTAGCATCTCAAAAGAAACATGAGATGCACAGATTTTGAGACATCTGCACTCCAAATGTTTGTATGGACTCTTTGTACCCAAACTATGTTAGAACCTCCCATGTATGTATTGGTCTGATCAGCTGAAGTTGGACACACTGTACTTGACCCCAACATAGTGATGTCATTTTGTTCCTCTTTGAGAGTGAAGGACAAAACCATATACCTGTAGGTTTGCATGTTGATTGCATGTTGATATGAACTTTATCTTTGCAAACAATATTTCATTGAGTGCAGTGTTTTGAAAACATGAATATAATGTTAAATATATCTATGTGCACAAATACACACCAGTTACAAATGTGTGTGGATAGAGAGATTTAGAGTGAGAATAGCTAAGATCTAGACTTAAAGTTAAGAATCACAGAATTTTAGAGTTGGAGACCTCAGAGTTCATAGAATCTAACCCATATCTCCCAAAGAAATGCTTACTAGACTATATCTGACAACTGATGTTGCAACTTCTATCTGAGGGCTCTTAACAGGACACTAATTTTGGAGGAAGCCCTTTCTGTTTTTGCACAATTTTAATTTTTAGGAGGTTTCCCCTCTAACTATCCAACTTAAATACATGTCTTTGCAACTTCTCCCTGTTGCTCCTCGTTCTATTGTCTGGGGCCAAACAGAAAAAAAAAGTTTAATCTCTCTTCCCCATGATAGTCATTGAAATACATTTCCCCTCTGCTTCTTCTCTTCTGAAGTCTACCAGCCCCCAGTTCCTTCAAATAATTGTTATCTAAGGAGTACTTACTGTCTGAGTTGCACTGTTCTATATATTCTCCAGTTTATCAACATCAAGAAGATGTGAATTCAAGTCTTTATTGTGAAAATAGTAGGGTTATCTTGGGTAAATCTTTTAAATTCTAGGCGCCTTACACAATTCCCTAAAACTTGTGTACCATACTAAATCATAGACATTATGATGTTTTCCTGAAGCACTTTCCTGCATTAGGAGCTCCCTAAGCCAATGAAACCAAATATCTTTACCATATATCCTTCTTTTATATAGAATATAACACTACACAACAGCAGTTAGCGTATGTGGACAATTGCCAATCCTATTTTCCATTCCCTCCTTTCTCTTCTGACATCAGTTTTCCTCAGTCTTATAATGCCTTCATTTGGTAAAGAGACTTGACTTATACAGTATGACTTAAACAGTATAACATATTTATCCTTTACATGAACAAAGATCTAAATCATTTTCATCTACATAGACATATCAGCTCTTAATAACAGCAACATATGGTTAGAATATTTATTCATACAGCACTTTTTTAATTTTTCAGAGTTTTTTTGTATAAATTATATCCTTTGATCCTAATAAACAACCCAGACAGAATTATTATGTCCATTAGACAGGACCATGCTATGCCCTCTTAAATCTCAAAAGTTTGTGATTCTATTTATGAAATTGAAGAAATAAGTATTCAACAAGCATTTATTAAGCCTTACTATGTATCAGGTACTATACTAGGTGCCAGGAATACAAATACAAAGAATAGATTCATTCCTATTCTCAAAGAGATTACATTCTATTGGGGTAGACAATATATGTACATATGAGTATATATAGAGAAGAGGTGCAAAGAAAATACAAAATAGTGAATAGGATGATGACAGTTGAGGGTGGGATCAGAAAAGGCTTACTAAAGAAGACAGAAAACTTTATATTGATGGAAGTGAGGGATACTCTGAGGCAGTTGTGGGGAGGAAGTACTTCCATCCTATTTATGAGAAATGGTTAGTGCAAGGTAACGGAGATGAGAGATAATTCAGCATTTGAAGAACATAGAGAAGATCATTCTGCCTGGACTGTACAGTGTAGGAAAGGAAGTAATACATGATGAGTCTGGGAGAAAGTTGAGAATGGATCCAATGTCATTTTATATTTGAAACTACAGACAATAGGATGCCAATAGCGTTTATTGAGAAGGATAATGATATGGTCAGATATGAGCTTCTAAAAAATCACATTCATAGCTGTGTGGAGATTGGATTGCAAAAAGACTTGAGGGAGGGAAACCAATTATGAAGCTATTGCAGTAGTCCACGTGAGAGGTGATAAGGGTTTGAACTAAAGTGATTCCTGTGAGCCCAAAGAAGCTTTAGATTAGAAAGATATCATGGAGGTAGAAGTGATAAGATCTGAAAACTGATTAGAAACATGGGACTAAGGAGAATAAAGAATCAAAGATAATGCTGAAGTTGCAAATCTAGAAGACTGGAAAGATTTTAAGCTCATTACAAAAATAAAGAAGTTGGGAGAAAGGGTAAATATTTTTTTTTGGGGGGGGGATAAAGAGTCCTGTTTTGCATATATTGTGTTTTAGGAGCCTATGAGATTTCCTGTTTAAAATTTACAATAGATAATTGCTGATGTGGGACTAGAGTTTAGGAGAAAGAATAGGTCTGGCTATATATATTTGGTTGTAATCTGCATAGAGATGATAATTAAAGCAACTGAAGTTGATAAGATCACCAAGATAGAAATGGCAAGAGAAGATATATACACAATTAAGGGGGAGGGAGAGGGTGGTGAGACAACAAAGAAACTGAAGAGAATAATTTCACAAAACTCAAAGAAGAGGTAGTGCGGTAGAAAGGAGTATTCAACTGGACCAGATGTTGCAGAGAAGTGAAGAAGGGTGTAGAATGATCATTAGATTTATAATTAAGAGATCATTGGTGACTTTTAAAAAAGCCATTTCAAATGAATGCTGAGATCAGTAACCAAATTGCAAAAAGATTGACAAATGAGTGAAGTGAGTGGAAGTAAAGTCTTGTTCTAGGAAAGAAAGTAGATATTGAGTCTTCAGAGGTTGTGATTTATCTAAAGCTGGTGACTTCCTATTAGAAGGAGTTAATACAGCTTCCTTCTGCTTTTGTCTAACAATTAGGGATAAGAAAATCTGACACAACTAATATTAAAGATGGAATAATGTCTCTAAATTTAACCAGAACAACTAGTACCTTTATGCAATAGAAAAACTCCACATATTCATCCTCAATGTATTCTTCTGCTAGTCTGCAAGTTCCTCCCCATCTCATTCCATCTGATAGCTTGTCAATCCCTCAGTGAGGGGTTTTCTATTTTTTCTTCCTGTACTATTATCTCAATAACTAATTGTCTCCCTCATGTTGCCAATACTTATCAATTATTCTTTCAAATAACTTGCTCCATAATTCGTCTTCTCTTCAGTCACATAGCCACTGTAGTGATTCAGGACCCCTTCATATCTTGCTGAGACTAATTATCATAGCCTCCTAATTAGTCTCAACCTCTAGGTTCTCCCCTTTCCAAGAAAAAGAAAACAAAGAAAAAAAAGTGTAAAGACTAAGTCTGATGATAGCACCCCCTTTCCAAGAACCATCAATGGCTGCCTAATTCCTTTATGATAAAATGTAGATTCCTCAAATTGGTATTGAAAGCACTTCACCATCTATCCCTAGTCTATTTATACCATTATCCTTCAAAAAATGTGCATTCTATCTAAACTGGCTTAAGTGCTGGACCCCGAACTTGGTGTTTTGCTTCCTTACCTTTGTTAGAGGCTGTCACCCATCCCTAGAGTGTACTCTTTCATCACTTTCACATCTTAAAATGCCTAGCATCTTTTATGGCTCATTCCATGTTTTTCTCACTTGGGAAGTCTTTCTTGATTCTCCTAGTTTTAATGCTCTCTCAATTCCTCTTAAATGATCATGTACATGCTTATCTGCTCTGTGTATCCTCCTCATAGAAAGTGAATTCTTTGAGGGTAACTTGTTTTTACTTTTTTCTTTGTATATTCTTAGTGCCTAGTATAGTGGCATGCGTATGTATTTGCTTACTAAATGTTTGTTGGATTAGATTGGAAATGATGAATGCATTCATTCATTCACTTATCATAGATTAGACTTTAAAGCAAAAAGAAATGTCAAAGTTCATGTAGCCCAACATCCTAATTTTACAAATGGGAAAACATGAAGAAAATGTTTAATCCAAAATCACACAATTTACTAGCAGAGATGGGTTTTGAACTCAGCTCCTTGATTTCAATATCCAACACTCTTTCTACTACGGTGTCCTTTGATTTAACACATAAGGCATGAAGTGTGTAATAAGTTCTTAAACTGGCAAATCTTCATACCAAGTAAAAGAATACTTGCTCATATTCTACTATGACATTGCATAAAAATACTATCAAATATAATTAAAATAAAAACGTAAGTGGTAGAAATGGTTTTGTCTTAATTAAAATAAAAGCTTAAGTGGCAGTAATTGTGGTGTCTTAGGTGGAACTGAGGAAGGATAATCTTGAACTTGTGAGAAGAAGAAAAGATTTTAGAGGAGATGGTATTTGAACTTGGTTGGGTAGAGTTTCATTGGGCATAGAAGAAAATAGGAGGGCATTATAAATAAGGAAAGAAAACTGAGTAAGCAAAGAAAGTGGCAGGAAAACAAGGTTTATAAATGGGTATTAGGAGCTTAGAGTGTAGTATGAAATTTGACTGGAATAGTAGAGTGCTGCCAGATTTTGCAAGGATTTAAATTTTTTTAACGTATTTAGCCAAAAAAGCAATATAATAATTGGAAGGGCTTTGAGGAGTGGAGTTAGATGCCTAAATTGATACATAGGAAAATTTAATATGGTGATGGTGGTGAAACTTAGAAGGGGTGGAGGTCTGAGGGGAAGAGTGGATATGAGAAGATCTAATAGGAAACTAGTGTAATATTTCAGCTCACTAATAAAGAAGTTCTGATGTAGAGTAATGAAAATGATAGTAGATAAGAGAAAATTGATTCAACAGATAGTTTGGAAGTAGAATCGCTAATATTTGGAAGGTATGCCAAGGAGAGGGAAATTAAATATCAATGCCAAGGTTATGGGAGCCTAAAGGAATGGTAGTGCCATAGAACAAATTACAGGAACACGAGAGAACAGTTTTGGAAGATTTTTTTTTTTTAAGCAATTGGGGTCAAGTAACTTGCTCAAGGTTACACGGCCAGTTATTATTTATGGGTGTGGTGCTGAGTATCTGAGCCCGGATTTGATCCAGGTCATCCCGACACTGGAGCCGGTGCTCTCACCCGCTGAGCCACCTGGCCGCCCCTAATTTTGGAAGATCTTAGTACATGCTTCCAAACTCAGCAAAAGATTCATCCTGCAAAAAATATATTGACCTACCTTGGGCTAGCTGGGGCAATTTACTTTGAAGTTTATTAATTCAAATGGAGAAAAATAAGCTCTCCTTCAAAGCTTTTCCTCATTTTCTCTGAAAAGATACTAGTACTCTCCATAGTAATATTAAAAGGAGCACAGATTTAATGATGAAAAGATCATCTAGCCAAACCTCCTCATCTTAAAGTCAAAGACAGTGAAGTCGAGGGAGGTTAAATGGTTTTTCAGTTTCATGTAGATGATAAATGACAGAGACAAGGTTCAAACTTGTGTTCTCTGACTCTAAATTTAGCACTCTTTCCACTGAACCACACTACTCCTCCTATTTCTACAGAACTTTAAGATTTACAAACTACTTGCCTTATAATAATCCTGTTAGGAAATTAAGACAAAGAATACCCTCATTTTATAGATGAGGAAAATAAGACTCAGAGGAGATACGGGATGTACCCAAGGTAAACCAGGTAATAATAAATGATTTTTGAATAGTACTTTAAATTTAGAAAGTAGTTTCTACCAGTAATTCTGTAAAATAGATTGATGACTTAAATTGTCTATTGTCATATAATTATTGGTAAAGGTGTCCTAATATCAAAGTTGTCAGACTTTCCACTATACCACACCAAATAAAGTGAGTATCAAGGAAGATAGAAGAATGAGGTTAGATATTAAGCTTGAATTTCCTCTGGCTACATACATGTGTTCATATTGTTTGCTTATTCTACAGCATTCCATTTAAAAGATAATAGGTTAAAATATAATGAAAGTTGTTGCTTCCATTCCATAAAGACATGTGAGATCTACAGATTGATATTCACAAAACTCAGTCATCTCAGTAGTTTCCACTAAAATGTGTGCCTGTGAATATTTATGTGTACAAAACTTAGCATGAATTCCTCAATCTCCATTTCTTTGGAAAGGGAAGGTTAAAGAAAGGAGGAAAGGTGATGGGGAGACAAAGAAGAGGAAAATGAAAAAGAAGGGGAAGGAAAGAAATGGAGAAAGGGAAAGAAGAATAAGGGAAAAGGAATAGAAAGGGAAGGGAAAGGAAAGGGGAAGATTGGGGAAGAGGAAGATTGGGAAGGGAAGAGAAAAATGACATCAAAGTACAGTGCAAAACTCCCTTCAGGGAAGAAGGAGTTGGGGAGGGAGGGGTTGTTGAGTGCCCACTGGAAGAGGGTAACCAGGTGGCATATTCTTCTAACTGCCAATCAGGATATGAGGCATGTCACTCACTTTAATGTGTCTTTCTTTGAGAGATGTGGAATGTTGAAGAACTGACTTAAAGCTTCTCGTGCTCAGAACGACCTCTTCAGAATCAAGAAGAGTTGAGAGTTGGACAGAAGTACACAAGGTGATTATTGTTGTCAGTTCTCCCTTTTAACCTTCTTCTTTTCTTCCAAGGTCCAAAGAATGTTTATCCAAAAGGCAGGTACTCAAAATCTACTGGACCAATTCTATACTGCTTGGCTTATTATTTTCCTCATTTTTCTTAATTTCTACATTCTGTTCTACTGGTTTCCGACAATGCTCCAATGTTTACGTCAGCACTGTAATATATGATGAATCATTACAAGGGTAGAATTTGAGGCCAAGCTTTTCATTTTTAGCTTTAACCATCAGGAAATGCATTTCTCTATAATGGGAAATAATTATTGAATATTGTGATTTTTAGTGTGAAATTATTATGTCAATACTTCACTTTCCCCTCACTGCTTCTCCTTCTTAATTGCACAATATCCAACTATTCTACATGTTTTCACATATTTAGGAATTAATAAATCAACTTTAAAATGAATTTACTTATTTTATTAGAATTTTAAAGCATTTTCCCTTCTCCGAAGAATTTAGAAAATGACCTATGATCTTACCCCATTTTGTTTATATATTGTATGTGTGTATGCATGCATATACATATATGTGTGTATGTGTTTCTGTGAATAAAATGTATGACCAAAAATTAAGTGAGAGTGGATTTTTCAAAGTCTCATCACTTTGGCCTTTTCCCCCAAGAGCATAATACCTTCTCAGAAGCTTAAATATATCTCTGTTTATCAATGTGTGATGATTGAAGTTCCAGAGCCCAAAGGAAATTTAGACAACTTTTGAGTCTGGAGAGTTTCTCAAACTCAAGATAGGAATTCACACACCAGATATGACCAATGGTCCATCCAGTATAGCATCCTGTTTCCCACTGTGTCTAATGACAAATGTTTTACAGGAAATCATAAACTCACCATGATGCACCTAATTGGGAAATACAGCACCACTGAGAAAATTTCTTCCTGACCCTGGTAAATGGTTAGCTTATTCCCTGGAGCCAGAGGCTTGATTACCATTTATCTTGAAACTAGTGTTATAGAGCAACTCTATCCCTAGAACATGCTATTACGTTTCTTATGCTTATTTAATCCTTAATTGAATCTTATTAACCTCTTCTGATTAACAACTCTTAATATAGTGAACCAGAAATCACATGCCCACATTTAACTTCTATCCAGGTGTATTGAAGACAGTGATATATCCACATTATTTTTTTGTGTTTTGCTTTATTTTATATTTTTACATAACATCTTGGGAGTGAGGTAGGGAGATGTGATCCTCTGGAAGAAATAATAAATAAACTGCTTTGTAATTAGGGATAATTTTTTCTTTGTTGTTAAGATACAAAGGAAACAAGTTTAATTCATAACTTGTAAATTTTACAAATATGTTTTATTGAAACTTTAGAATACTCCATATGCCTACTAGGGAAATGTTGACTTGGAGCCAGATCATATTATTAAGAAATATTTTCAGCATGGCCTTGCTAGGAAACTACTAACAATGTCTTAACAGTTTGCCAGGAGGCTATGGGCAGAGTATTTTATTTCCCTGACAACAGTTCTGCAAATGACTTCATGAAACTGTTTGTGACACTGTTAAACTGTCCACAAGATGCCTGTAAGCAAACAATACAAAGCTCTGTTAGTCAAGCACTATATTAGTATACTGTCATCACTTCTTCAATTGCTAAATGTGACGAACAGTGTCAGAATCTGGAGCTAAGGGTACTTTGCTAAGGTGACTGGGGGACAGGTCATTTAACACAAAAGACGTTTTGGCTCACTAGAATAATCATAGATCTAGAACTCTAGGATTTAAAAGACATGAAACCCAATGACTTTATTTTATAGATGAGAAACCTGAGCCCAGGGAAATTATTTGACTTGCTCAGTGTCATACAGGTAGTAAGCAACTATCAAAAGCAAGATATGAACATAGATTGTCTTATTTAAGAGCTTATTAGGCTCTTTCCACTACAGTTTGAGCATATATAGGAATGGTTTGAAGAAAAATTATGGCATATTTGCCTTTCTGGAGATGGCACTAATAAGGTGGTGAGATTATTAAACGTTAGGCAGAATCTGTATAAAAATAGCACAATCAAAATCACAGATACACAAGACTGTAAGGGAACCCACCATATACCTGACCATGAAGTCACCAACTGTTGGTCACCCAAACTTTGCTTGAAGACTGCTAATGAAGGAGAAAGCCACTACCTTCTGCAAGAAAGTGTATATAAAAATAAACCAAACATCCTTATGGATTAGTAAAGAAGAAATTGATGCTTGTACAACGTATATTCATTCATTCTTTTCTATCTCTGTCTCTCTCTCTCCTTTGATTTCTCACACCTGCTTTGTGTGTGTGTACAAACACACACACACACATATAAACAAATGTAAGCTTGTGAAGGGCAACAGAGGTTTCATTTTGTCTATCCTGAACACATAGAACAATGCCTGGAACATAATTTAATAAATGTTTACTTATGAGGGCAGGTAGGTAGCTCAGTAAATAGAATGCTGGGCCTGACGGCCTCAGGAAGACCTGAGTTTAAATCTGACTTCAGAAACTTACTAGCTACGAGGCCCTTAGCAATTCACTTAAACTCAATTTGCCTCAGTTTCCTAAGTTGTAAAATGAGGATAATAATAGAACCTATTTCTAAGTATTGTTATAAGGATCAAATAAGATAACAATTGTAAAGTACTTAGCACAGTATCTGACACATAGTAAGTACTTTAAAAATATTAGTTATTTTATTGATCATTATATAAAGATCTGGGAGTCTCTCCCTGTAAACTCATGCTCTTCAAAATATTGGGGGGAAAATGCTGCATTAAGGGAAAATGATTTATGATTAATTTTATTATCAGCATTTAATTTATCCGAGGACTATGTTTAAGTTTCATTTCTCTCAGTATGTGTCCTTTCCATCTCTGTCCATAACTGAATAATTATGGGAAGTACTCAAAAATTCTTTAAGACTAAAATGCTTCTTGTCCACATTTTAGAGTCTCTAGATATCTATATCAAGTTTTCATATTTGGGAGAGAGTAAATGGGGACAGAGTCAAGATGGCAGAGTAGAAGCACAGCCTCTGAGTGCCTCCAGCTTCCACCTTCCCCAATCAATGTAAAAAGGGGAATTTGAACAAAACTTGGAACTGCAAAACCGACAAAATGACAAAGGGGAATTAACCTCCAGCTGAGGACAGCCAGGCAGGCATCAGGCAGCACAGCATTCTGGGAGCCAAACCCAGGCCCCCTAAGCTGAGGTTTTAGCCCCAGGGTGGTCCTGACCAGCCTCTGGCCAGAGGGACTCCAGATCAGCAGCTGTTATGACCGTTTCCAGAATTATCAACACATAGATGTGAAGGACAAAGTGATAGGTCAGTGCAGTCTGGATTTGGGACCCAGTAAGTGGGAGTACATCAGCTTTTGCCCAAAGGGCAAGAAGCCACTGAGATGCAGGCACAGTTGGCCAGCACCATGTGGGAGCTTCAGCTCCTGGCCTGCAGAGTGTAGCGGGAACAAGCAAACAGTCTGAGGGGTAATCACTCTCGCTTTAACCTGCCTGGAACTGGATTGCAGTCTAGGGTGTAGGAACTGGGGTGTGTGTCTAGCTGGCCAGAGCCTGTTGTGGCCTCAGAGAGGGTACCCATCTAATACCTCTGGCAGCTGAGAAAACCCCAGAGTTTGGGATGAAAGCTCCCCTATCTGGTGGCAGAGTCCTACTGTGGCAAAGAGGCCAGGGGTCAAGTGACTGAGGGGCAACATGACCAGGCAAAGGAAACAAAGCGGACAGAAAATTCCAACTTTAGACTCCTATTTTGGGGACAAAAAGGAGCAAAGCATGGAATAGGAGGAAGACAGTGAAGTCAGAACTCCTGAAACAAAAGCTTCAAAGGATAATACAAGCTGGTTACAGGCCATAGAGGATTTTAAGAAGCAGATAAGAGAAGTTAAGGAAAAATTGGGAAGAGAAATGAGAACGTGGCAAGAAAATTATGAAATGAAAGTCAACAGCCTGACTGAGGAAAATCACACTTTAAAAAATAGACTAACTCGATTGGCAAAAGAGGCACAAAAAGGCAATGAGGAGAAGAATGCCTTAAAAAGCCTAATTTGCCAGATGCAAAATGAATCTCAAAAGCTCACTGAGGAGAATCATTGCTTCAGAATTAGATTGGAGCAAATGAAAGCTAATGACTTTATGAGAAATCAAGATGCTGTTAAACAGACCCAAACAAATGAAAGAATAGAAGGCAATGTGTAATATTTCATTTGAAAAACCACTGACCTGGAAAATAGATCCAGGAGAGATAATTTAAAAATTATTGGACTACCTGAAAGCCATGATCAAAGTAAGTACCTAGAAATCATCCTCCAGGAAGTTCTGAAAGAAAACTGCCCTGATATTTTACAACCAGAGGGCAAAATGGAGGTTGAGTGAATCCACTGATCACCTCCCCAAAAAAATCTGAAAAAGAAAATTCCTAGGAATATTATAGCCATGTTACAGAATTCCCAGATTACAGAGAGAATATTACAAGCAACCAGGAAGAAACAATTTGAATATTGTGGAAACACAATCAGGATAACACAGGTTCTGGCAGCTTCTACCTGAGGGATTGAAGGGCTTGGAATATGATATTCCAGAGGTGAAAGGAGCTGGGATTAAAATCAAGAGTCACCTACCCAGCAAAACTGAGTATCATGTTTCTGGGGAAAATATGGTCATTCAGCGGAATAGAGGACTTTCAAACATTCTTGATGAAAAAACCAGCGTTGAATAGAAAATTTGACATTGAAATACAAGAAGCAAGAGAAGCATGAGAAGGTAAACAGGGAAAAGAAATCATAAGGAACTTATCATAGTTGAACTATTAACATTCCTACATGGAAAAACAATAATTGTAACTGATGAAACTTTTGTCACTATGAAAATAGTTGAAGAGAATAGAAATATATATACATATATGTATATATATATTTATATGTCTATATGTGGGGGTATATGGGCATATGAATACATATGTGAACATCTGTATGTATGTGTGTTTACAGTTATACATAGAGAGAGGGCACAGGACTAATTTAAAAGGAAGGGATGATACTTAAAAGGTGAAATTAACTGGTGAGAGAGGAATATAATGAGAGGAGATGAGGAGAGACAGAATGGGTAAACTATCTCATAGAGAAGAGGCAAGGGAAAATGGTTACAATGGAGGGGAAGAATAGGAAGGCAAAAGAGAATGGATCAACCTTATTCTCATTGAATTTGGCTTAGGGAGGGAATGAAATGCACACTAAATAGGGTATCTCAGCCTACAGGAGAGTGGGGGGAAGGGGATCAGAGCAGAGATGATGGAAGGGAGGGCAGTCTCCGAGGGGAGGGAATTTTGAAGCATCCACTTTTGAAATGGGACGGGATCAAAGTAGAGAATAGAACAAGCAGGAGGTGGGATGGGAGGGAGGGAAATATAGTCACTTTTACAATATATCTACTATGTTATTGTTTTGCATTAGCTACACATGTACAACCTATACTGAACTGCTTCTCTTCCCAGTAAGGGTGGGTGACAAGGGAGGAAGGTAATAAATCTTTAATTCAAAGTTTTAGAATCAAATGTTTAAATAAATATATATATATATATATATATATATATATATATATATATATACACATACACTATTATTTATACCATTTTACATATAATTGGGAAATAAGATATACAGGCACTGGAGCGTAGAAATCCACCATGCCCTACCGAAAAAATCGAAATGGGTATGGGAGAAAATATGGGAGAGAAAACAGATTGGAGGAGGAGATATCCTTTGGGACTGCTATTTTGGGGCAGTCAGTAGGGGAAAAACGGGGAGAAAATTTGTAACTCAAAACCTGGTGGAAATGAATGATGTAAATCAGAAGTTAATAAAGCATCTGAAAAATGAAACAAACAAAAAATTACTACAAGGGTCTTCAGAAGGTATAAATTTCTTCATTCTTAAAATATTATGCTCTAGGGGTGGCTAGGTGGTGCAGCGAATACAGCACCAGCCCTGGAGTCAGGAGGACCTGGTATCAGATCAGTCCTCAGACACTTAACACAAAAACTAGCCAAATCACTTAACCCCAAAATTGCCCTCCAAAAAGCAAACAAAACAAAAAAACTATTATACTCTGTTTATTTTAGTTTCATATATATATGTATGTATGTATATATGTATATATATACATATACATATAGTTCCAAATTTTCTTCTTCCCTCCTCTCCTTCCCCATCCATTGACAGGGCAAAAAATACAGTACTCATTTTACATAATGGACTCATGAAAGACAGATTTCTACATTGATTATGTTGCATAAAAAGAAAGAAAAATATGCTTTAATCTGTACTCAGAATTTTATCAGCTCTTCTGAAGACAGCATTTGTCATTATGAATCCTTTGCAACTGTCAAAAATCATTGTATTAATCAGAGTTGCTAAGTATTTCACAGGTGATTGTCATTGCAAAATTACTATTCCTATATACAATATTTTCCTAGTTCTGCTAAATTCACGTGTTTAAGGTTATTATTAAGGTCATGTATCCATTCTGAATTTATTGTGGAATATTGTTTAAGCCTATTTTCTCCCAACTACTTTCTAGTTGTCCCAGCAATTCTTATCTGTCTATCTATCTATCCATCTCTCTATATGTCCATCATTTGTTTAAATCAGTGATCTGCCTTCTCACTCTCTACCCCAGCCAAGCCACAATAATAACATGAGAACATGAGAAAAACAAAATTGCTTAGAAACATGTATAGTCAATCAAAACAAATTTCCGCATTGACCATAACAACAAAATGTCTCTTTCAGCATTGTGAGTCCTTTACCTTTCTATTAGGAATTGAGTGACATGTTTCATTAGTATTCAAAAATCCTGTTTGATCACTATGTTGACAAAAGTCCAGAATAATTGTATTCCATCACATGTATATACCATAACTTGTTCCATCTATTCTTCTATTTATGGATATGCACCCAGATTCCCATTCTTTGCTACTTCAAAAAGAGATATAAATATTTTAGTATGCCTTTAGAGTTTGTTTTGCTTGGGACTAATCGCTTCCTTAATCACTCCTCACTCTAACTCCATTTCCCTCCCCCTTTCTCCTCTTCCCCTCTTATTTTCCTGTTGAATGAAATGTATTTGTACCCAATTCTATGTGCATATATGTATTCATCTTTCTTTTAACCAGTTCAGATGATAATGAGGTTCAGGTGTCAGTTACACCACTTACCACCTCTTCTTATTCGTGTAAATGTCTAATTGTGCACCTTAGTTACATGAAATAATTTTTCCTAAACTTCCTTTCCCTTCTCCCCAATTTCACCTCATAGTGCATATCCTTCCCCCTCCCCTTCCATTCTTTTTCTTAAGATTATCAAGACATAATAAAACCACTCCCAGGCCTTGTCCAATTGAACTTCTTCTATGAAGTCTGAAGACTATAGGATTCAGAGGGGACATGTGTATTAATTTTCAGTATTTGAATGTAAGCAGTTTATCCTTATTTAATCCTTTATTTTTTCATTTATGCCTGCTTCTTTATACTTATCTTCACTCCTATCTTTAAACTTCAAAATTTTTCTGACACTCTTGTCTTTTCATCAGGAATGTTATACCTTATTGTACTAAAAGCTCTAGACAATTTTCTTTTTAGATTTCTTGAAATAGGATGCCATTCTCTTTTTTTGGTTAATGGGTTCAGATAGTTGGATGATTCACATTTTTTTTCCTCCTTAATCTGTTTTCCACATCAGTATTATTTTTTCTCTGTGAGATAGTTTATATTTTCCTCCATTTTTCAGACTTTTGGCTTTAGTTTGATATTTCTTATTTTATTCATAAAAACATCGGTTTCTATCTGGTACATTCAGATTTTCAAGGATTTTATTGCTTATGCAAGGTTTTGTATCTCCTGTGTCAAACGCTTAATTCTCTTTCTAATCCTTCTTCCACAGCTATCATTTCTTTTCTATTTTTTCTCTCACTCTCATTACATATATGTATATATATATGTGTGTGTGTATATAGATACATACATACATATATACATACTTATACACATACACACATATACACACTCTTATTTCATCTCTTCTTGGGATTCTAGAATATTTGCCCTAGCTGTGTTTTTCACTGAGGCATTGCTGATAGATGATTTGCAGGCATTCACTTTGTATGCGTTTGTGTCTTGAGTATCCTTGCCACCATAATAGCTCATTGGGGCATGATTCTTTCTCTGTTTTCCAATTCATACAGCTTACTTCCTGAATTTGGACGTCCTATTACGTACGGATACACTCTGCCACATTTCTGGAGGAAAGGTCTGGGCTGATCTTGTCCAAAGTCAAACTAATAGAATACACAATATTAGAATCTAGAGTCTTTAATTTCAAGGCAGGGATCTTCTCACTAAACTAAAATATTGCCTCTTATAGAGGGAAAGAGGTCATACACTTTGAGGTAGATTTGGGGAGAAGGGAAAGGAAACTTAGGGAAAATTATCTTGCATAATGAGGGTACACAGACATTTATACAAACAAGGAGGAGGGAGAAAGAGGTATAGCTAACACTTGAACCTCACTGTCATCTGAAATGGCCAAAAGAAACAATAGATACCGACACACAGAATTGGGTACAAATACATTTCACTCAACAGGTAAATAAGGGAAAGATTGTCAGATTGTAGCTAGATATTTCAGCTCCTTGATCACTCACTATTTTTCTAACCCTCTCAGATTATTTCCCTATTAACTTACAAACCAGCAATTATTGGAGGACAAAAATTTAACTTTGTGTAGCGTTTGGGGGCTTCTCAGACTTGGATAGAAGCTTCCAAATTAGCGACTATCCTAAATTCAAACAATTCCATGAGCTTATAGCTTTTAATAATGGTTCATGATTATTTTTATTTTTAGGTTTTTTAATATTTTAAATAAAATTGTATTAGTATTCTTATTTTTGCATCACTTCTATTTCCCAATGTATATTTTCATGAAAGCCCTCTCTTATAATAAAGATTAAAAGACAAGAGGAGATGAAACATTATGCAAAACCATATTTGTATTTACCTTTAATAGTCACCCGGAGAACACAACTAGTTCAAAGCAAAGGCATTTAATATATAGTAGTGAGATAGGACCAGCATTTTCCAGAGGAGAATTCCCTGATAGCATTTTCCTGCTCCACACACAACTTGATTGCCTCCAGCTTCCTTAAATGAAGCTTCCTAGCCTGCAGACATAAAAAGCCCCAGGTCCCAGGTCCCATCAATGGCGCCTCTCAAGACTTGCAGGCTACCTGAGACTGCAAGTTATCAAAGTCTGGTGATCTATTGACCAGATATATTTCCAGATGGAAATGAGCAAGGGGGTTTCCAGAGAAGATAAGGTCCATTGTATCCTTGCTATGTATCTTTGCTGTGTTGGGACAAAATAAGCCTTCTCTACACAATGACTCATGAGTACCTAATTTTGTCCCAATATTTAATTTGAGTGAAGAACATGTGGGGTTAGAACTGTGCCTACAAGTAGCAACAAAACATTTCCCCCATAATTGTTATTGGGAAAAGTGCTAAAATATATGGAACACATATGGATTAGGCACACACAGGGAGCACATGTGATCAAATCATAGACATAGACAGAAAAAAATGCTTCCAACAATACAGAATCACTGATATCTTCTAGTTCAGTCCTGTCATTATGTTGTCGTCATTGGCACATGCTGGATGGGCCTTTTCCCTGATGGTTTTATAGTCCCCTGTCCCCACTGATTCACAATAATCTCTGACAGGGGCTACTTTAGCATAGTCTTCATCACTTCTAGTTTTTGGCTAAACTGAAATCCTTGACTATTTCTTCCTTAGGAAACAATAAGCACTACCATGCTTTCTTGGCTTAAAGCCTAAACACAGATTCTTTTCCCCAGTTTTTTTTTTAGAAAAAGCAGAAAAATAAAAATACTTGTCCTAGGATTATCAGAAAGTTTTTCTTGCCTTGTGTCCTTATAGTCTTGGCTACTGCCGAGGTCTGTCATCTCCTTCTAGGAAAAGTCAGTCCCTCCAGTTAAGTTCCATAAAGTAAAAAAACATAGAGTTATTTCAGGTAGCTAATTAATACACCTTTAACTTATACTTTCTTTTGTACCTTTCTTCCTCATAAAAGAATTAGGTTCCCTGGCCAGAGACCTCACCTTATATTTATGGTCACTATTCCCATATACTTCCCATTTTTGCCTATAAAGGCCATGCTATAAAACAGATCATATTATTTACCAAAATTATCAAGCAATCATAGAGATCCACCATGCCCTACTGAAAAAGTCAAAGGGCATATGGGAGAAGATGTGGGAGAGAGCAGATTGGAGGAGGGGTTATCTTGTGGGACTGCTATTTTGGGGCGGTGGGTAGGGGAAAAACAGGGAGAAAATTTGTAACTCAAAATCTGGCAGAAATGAATGATGTAAATCAGAAGTTAATAAAGCATTTGAAAAAAAATAATGAAAAAAAATTGTCAAACAATACTGTCATTCAAAGCCATAATCTCTCCCTTCTCCTATCAAGCCCAGGAGGCAAGGTTTCTGTTACCCTCTCAGCCACGTTTCTGACCTATCATAGACATATTTAGTCAATCAATGTCTGAAAAGACTTTTCCTCATAAACCTATGTCTTAGTAATGAAGTGAATTAAATTTTATAATCACATCACTTTACTACTATGAGAAACCATCAAGAAAAAAACCTAGGAATTTTCTGAATTTTAAATAGGGGAATGATTTGATCAACTCTAGAGCTAAGCACTTCTGAATCTCATGCAGTAGCCACTGTTCAGCTGTAAGCATTGAAAGGGTTTTAGAAAATTATCAGAGCAAAAAAATTAAACTGCAAGTTACAAGCAGATTCACCAGGAGGGCTACACTAATCCAAACAGTTCCATTTGGTCTACAGTGAGATTTGCAAGAGGCAGAGTGCCAAGTTCTCTTCCCTATAGACTCTGTCTCTATAATCAGATACTTATCTGTGTGTTTGAACGGGACAGTGGCCATTGACAGGCTGTCTATGGGAGCCTGCCAAGAAAGATGTTTTGATTAATGAATTACTAGGGACAGTCTCTTCAATGATCAGAATTGATCATGAAGCCGCTCTCTTGGACTGTTTTGTCAGAGTGGGGTAGGCACCACTAACAGATGCCTTGTCACAGTGTGGGCCCTCTCATTTTGTGTTCTCATCAGTTCTCTAATTTTTTTAATGCTTCTGATTAGCCTTATTTGCACATTTATACAAATGATGGACATTATAAAACAGTGAGGCACATGTGAGCAAGGCTAAGGCATGCCATAATTTTAATCATTTATACAGTTGTATGTCTTTTTTTCTTTTGCATGCTAAAATTATTTTTTCTTGTGATCTTTTTAGCCCCCGATATGTTTGTTTTAATCTGCTTTGTATGTAGTTTTGAGGGTCATTAACAGTGACAATATAGTGTATCAGAACAAAAACATAAGGTCAGAGGTTAGGGAAATTGAGTCTTAGTTTCACTCAATTCCATCAATACCTAGTGACCAGTCCTCCAAATTACTTAAAATAGTGGGTCTTGATTTTCAATGGTCTGTAATATGAAACTTTTCCTAGATAAGCTTCATCGATCTTTCCACCTCTGGAATTCTAGAAATAATTTTTCTTTGAAAATACTGTATTTGTGTTTCTGTGAAAAGACAATGCATGAAATTTAGTCAATTGAAATAGAGAAAGGAAAACTAAAATATTAAATTTCCTTAATTCATCCTCCTTCTTGTCAATTTAACTCAATCTAGCACTCAAGAATCTAGAAATCTTATCATTTGTTAGTGAGAAATATAGCAATGAAACCCTTTCCCTTCTCAGAGGGAATGTTGAAAATGTGGAGGCTAGAGTGTGGAAGATTTGTAATAAATAGGGCAAATGGCTTGGCATCAAAAGAACTGGATCTGAATATTGAGTCTGCCACTTATTTGACATTGAGACTAAAGATACTATGCTTTTTAGATACATTTCATATATATGTATAAATATGTATGTATATATACACAAACATATATATGTATATCTCTCTATGCATATACAAAAATATATACCAGATACAGTATATATATATACACATACATACACATATATACATACGCATACACACATTACATATGTACACATAAAACACATTTAATTCTATCATATCTTTTGACTAAAGGATAATCTTGCATTATTCAAATATCCCATCCTTAGTATTTATCCTGGCTGCTTGCCAGATTTGATGTTTGTCATTGAACAAGTTTAATTTAACCACTCTGTGCCTGGGGGTATAACACAGGGCCTTTATTTTACTTTTTCTGTTGTTGTTTGTTTCTGTTTTCTGGAGCTGCTATGTTTATTCTCTTAACTGGTGCCTTGTATTTAGAAGTTCTGGAAAGTTTTCATGCATTATTTTCTGCTTTATAGTGTTAGGACTTTTTTATTTATTATGGTATTCAGAAGGGAGACCTTTGAACTTAAGTTGTCTCTAACCAATAGGTGGTATGGTGGATAGAGTTCCAGGCCTAGTGTCAGCAAGACTCATCTTCCTGAGTTAAAATTTGGCGTCAGACACTTAATAGCTGTGTGACCCTAGGAAAGTCTCTTCACCCTATTTGTGCCAGTTTCCTCATCAGTAAAATGAACTGGAGAAGGACAGGGCAACCCACTAAATTATCTTTGTCAAGAAAGACCCAAATGAAGTCACAAAGAATTGACATGACTAAAAACATGTGAACATCAAGTACAACCAACCATCTTAATGATCAACTGATTTGACTTGTATAGAGTCCTTGTGTTCTTTTTATTTTATTGTCCTTTGCTTCCCTTTTGCCAGTTTTTTAAATAAAATTTCAGTACTTTTTGTATATCAGATCTGTTAATCTCTCACTTAATAGAGACCCTATAAGGTAAATTAATTTTTCCTCAAGTTACATTGAGAGGTCTAAGTTTTAATCATATTTACACTAATTTCTTATGCATCTAAATTCCCCTTTGAACTATTTTATAGTTTCTTGTTATTCTAGCTTTCTTGGGAATCCATGGTATTTTTTATTTGATCATATATTTTTTCTTTCATCTTAAATTTTTTTAAAGCTTTGTATTCTCTTTGAGGTTTTATGATTCCTTTTAGGTTTTCAGATTCTCTATTTATTTGCTTGTGTTCTGGGCTTTTATGATGATTTTTCTCTCAATTGTTTCATCTTTTTGTTGTTTTCTCATCCCTCATTTTCTGGACTATTCTTCCCTCTGGTTGGTGGGTGTACTCCTGAGGCCATATACATGGGGACCCAAGCCATTTTGTCCCTTGGAGGTCATAGCATCTAATGGCTTAGGGATATTTCCTTCAGAAGTTTTGGGAAGCAGGACCTTCCCCAGCTGTGTTTTTGTGCCCTTTCCTATGCACAGCAATGGGAGTACCTGCCCTAAGTCCTCCTTTGGCTTTTCCTGCTACTTTGTGTCTGAGTTGAAATAGCTTTTCTTAACTTTTAAGGGGGAAGAGAAGGGAGGAAGGTATTTCTTGTATGGTCTTTTTAGTTGCGTGGCTCCAGTAACTTAGGTCTAAGATTGAATCAGAAGCCAGAACCTTTCCAGTCATTTTCCATTTTTCTTTATAATACTGGGAAGGAAGGTGGGGGAGAGGGTAAAGAGGACATTTCTAGTGCAGTTTCTGCAGCAGGGGATGGGAGGGGATCCCCAAGTAAGTCAAGTAGCAAACCTGTGTGTTTGAATGTACAACTGATTTGGTTTATGCAACTCAGTGGAGGAAGAGCAATATTTTATCTATTAAATTTCTTCAGTTTTTCATTTTATTTTTTCAGTATTATCTCTCTTTTTAGTCCTATGGGTTTAGCTGTAATTATTCCACATCCAGCTTATGTAATTCCTTTTTTTAAGGAGGGCTGCAAGTTAAAGGTGTCAAGACAAAGTAACAAATTAGCTTTCTTGCTGTTCATAGTGAGACTGCCACTTACTATCTATATGACTTTAGACAACACATTTATCCTTTATATTTTCAGGAACTCCATTTAGTCATCTGTAATATGAAAGAGTTAGTGAGATGCTCTCTAAGGATCTTTTTAACGCTAGCCCTATATGAGAGAAAATGATTCATTAAGCTTCAAGTAATAATCTTAAAAAATGGAACATTTCTGGAAATCAGTTAGCAGATGCTATGTGGAAAGATGCAGGATTAGAATGAGCTGAGGTTTTGAGAGCCATTTTGTTTGACTTTGGTAATACAGCCTTAAGGATTGTAAATTTTCAATTTCCTAAGGTTTTTAATAAGTACCTAGTAACTATAGACCTGGGAACCAAAATTAGTCTTCTAATTTCTTTTAAAAATTGAAGATTGATCCAAGGTGTCAGAATGAGAGGAGTTAAGAGGGTTGAGCTCTTCCCACAATCCAAATAATAAAGCATGGAAAGAAAGAAACAAGGAAGGAAGGAAAAAAGGAAATAAGAATGAAAGAAGGAACAGAGGGATGAATGAACAAGTGAATTAATGAATGAAGGAAAGAAAGAAAGAAAGAGGGAGGAAAGAATAAACAGAAACATCAAAGAAAAGCAGTTTAACACACACACATAAACACATGTGCTCACATGAAAATCTCTAAATCTCTCCCCACTGCTCTACAATACAGAGATATAATTTTAAGATAATATATAAAAAACTGATTCAGTTCAAATAACAGAGACAGAAAAAGAAACCATACATCATGAAAAGTGCTTTTTGATGGATAAATGACACATTTAAAAATTATTAAGCAAAAATTGGTAGTACTACTAAAACCACAAAACCATGTAAAATAAGAATATAAAGGAAGAAGAAAATCAGAAGAGGAAATCAA
The DNA here is from genome assembly GCF_028583685.1 of Petaurus breviceps papuanus. Lineage (NCBI taxonomy): Eukaryota > Metazoa > Chordata > Mammalia > Diprotodontia > Petauridae > Petaurus > Petaurus breviceps. Next base: position 48,109,877 of record NW_027185809.1, read on the forward strand.
GCAGTTCTTAAGAAATAAAAAAGAACATCAGAAATTAGGGAATGAAATTAATAATATGGAGTGTACAGTCAAAAACCTCATATATGCCACAGAAACCATAAAGAGTAATTTCAAATAGTGGAAAAGGTCATTATATACAATATAGAACAAATGTAAATATAAATATAATAAGTATTCTTTGATCATATTTTTCTAGATTGAGCCCTGAACCAACACTCTTCAGTTTACCCCTAAGTGTCTCTTCTCTAGTACCCTTAGTCCAAGTTCCCACTGTCTGTATAACCCCTACTCTTCACTTTGAGTGATTAATACTCCAGTTCAATTTAACCAGTTAGCTTCAATTAGTTTTTACAAATGGATATTTACTTTAAAGATATAGCAATAACAAAAGTACAAGCATTTCTGCTAAACAACTCAGGGGAACATTCTACCCTATCGCACCTCTGTTTCTGGAGAGAGAAGCTTCACTGTTAGGAAAGTACTTACAGAGCATTAGTCTTACCAATTTCATGTTCAGATATTCCATGACTGCTGGAAGAATAACTGGGTATAGATGGTCTCTCTTAAAGATGATTCCTTGATGTATGAATGCTGATGTATCTTAGAAAGCCAAATGCCCCGGTTCTGGGACACTTGTATGCCAGGACACCCTGATTTTTCCTCTCTCGATATTTTAAAACGTAGAAGTGGGAGGGGAAAGACAAAATGGTGGAGTAAAAGCAAAGACTTGCTTGAGTTCTCCCCAAACCTCTACACGTAGCTGAAAAAATGACTCTAAATAAATTCTAGAGCAGCAGAACCTACAAAAAGACAGAGTGAAACAAATTTCCAGCCCAAGACAATCTGGAAGGTGAATAAAAAACGTCTGTTGCACCAGGCTAGCAGAGAGACACCGTCCGGAACAAGCTATACCAGCACAGACCTGCCCCAGCAAACTCAGAGCATGCCTCAGGGGACTGAATCACTTGCAGCTACAGTGCTTCCCAGACTTCTCAACCAACAAACACCAAAGACAATTTAAAAGGTCAGTAGGGAATATCTGTTGGACCTGTGTGAGAGAGGAGTGTAGTCAGCCCTAGTCATTGATTGGTGGCAGCTGCAGCTGCTGTCAGAGCTCTAGGCACACAGATGGTGGGGGGATAGAGCTGCTAATCAGAAGGGAATTGGAGATACCTCTTTGCTTGTGCTGAGGTAGGATTCTCTTGTTTGGCAATTGGCAAATTTGGCAGCTGGATCTGGGTCACAGTCTTAGGTGAAAGTCCTGGGGCAAGAAGGAGCACTGGCGTGGCAGAGTTTGTGGTGGCAATAGAGAGGAAATCCTCCTCATAGTTCCAAGGCAGAAAAAAGTGCCAGAACCCTACCTTAACATAAAGTTAAAAAGTCAATTAATAGGTTAGGGAAAATGAGCAACCAGTCATGGGGTGGGAGAGGGAGGGCTCAGACCACTGAATCTTATTTTGGTGACAAAGCTCAAACCATACAAGCAAAAGAAGACAATAAATTCAAAGCTCCTACATCTAAAGTCTGCAAGAGATAATATGAATTGATCTCAGGCCATAAAAGTGCTCAAAAAGGATTTTGAAAATCAAGTAAGAGAAGTAGAGGAAAAATTGGGAAGAGAAATGAGAGTGATTCAAGAAATCATGAAAAACAAGTCAACAATATTGCAAACAATACTAAAGAAAATAACACCTTAAAAAAATACACTAACCTAAATGGCAAAAGATGTCCAAAAAGCCCATGAGGAGAAGAATGCCTTAAAAAGCAGAATTGTTCAAATGGAAAAGGTCTAAAACCTCCCTGAAGAAAATAAGTCCTTAAAAATTAGAGTGGAGCAGATAGAAACTAAAGATTCTAGGAGAAATCAAGAAATTATAAAGCAAAACCAAAAGAATGAAAAAATAGAAGATAATGTGAAATATTACATTAGGAAAAAAACTGACCTGTAAAATAGATGCAGGAGAGAGAATTTAAAAATTGTTGGACTACCTGAAAGCCATGATAAAAAAAATAGCCTAGAAATTATCCTTCAAATTTTGAAGGAATGATTCTCTTCAATGAGTTTTTGAGATTCTTTTTCCATCTGCCAAATTCAGCTTTCTAAAGCACTCTTTTCCCCATTGCCTTTTTGATCCTCTTTTGCCATTTGAGTTAGTCTATTTTTTAAGGTGTTATTTTCTTCAGTCAGGTTGTTGACTCTCTTTTCCTGATTTTCTTGCATCATTCTCATTTCTCTTCCCAATTTTTCCTCCACTTCTCTTCTTTGGTTTTCAAAATTCTTATTAAGGTCCTCTATGAACTGTAAGCAGTTCATATTTTTTTGGAAGCTTTGGTGCAGGAGTTCTGACTTCATTGTCTTCCTCCTGTTCCTTCTGTTTTGTCCCCAAAAAAGGAATCAAAAGTTGGATTTCTATGCTTGCTTTGTTTAATTTACTTTATCATGTTGCCACTCAATTACTTGACTTTTGAGCTTTTTACCACAGTAGAACTCTGCTTCCAGAGGAATATAGCTTTGTCCCAAATTGCTGGGGTTTTCTCAGCTGCTGGAGCTATTGGTTGGCTGCCCTCTCATAAGCCTCCACAGGCTCTGTCACCATATCACAGATCCCAGTCACTCCACCCTGGATAGGGATCCAGATCCAAGCAGATTAAAGCAAGAGTGATTAGTCCCCAGGCTGGTCACTTGGTCCCCCTACAATCTGCAGGCCAGGAGCTCTGAAGCAGTTAAAAAGTGGTTACTGCATGGCCACCATGCCTCAGTTTCCTGTTCCCAAAGTCTATACTGACCTTTCACTTTGTCTTTGGCATTTATGGGTCAATAGTTCTCAAAACCGCCACAGCTGCTGGTCATCTACTCTCCTGAAGTCCCTCTAGCCTCAGCTGCTTGGACCACCCTGAGGCTAAAACTGAGGGCTCACTCAGGGCTGGGCTCCACTCCCAGCAGGCTGTGAGCCCTTCCTGCCCACCAGCTGGGCTGTCTTCTGTGGGAGATTTGTTTCTCTCTGTAATTTTGTGACTTCTGTAGCCCTAAAGTTTGTTTAGAGTAATTTTTTTATAGGTTTTTGAGGTGGTTATGCGGGAAGGGCAGGGAGTTCCTGCTTCTATGCTGCAATCTTGGCTCTGGCCCCCAGCTTCTGCTTCTTGAGTAGCTGAGATTAGAGGTATGTGGCACCTTGATAGCTTTCAGTTAACAACCATTGTTTTAATGATGTTGTTTTGGGGTGTATATATATTTTTTGCCATTTTTTGGAGGGCAGTTGAGGTTAAGTGACTTGCCCAAAGTCACATGGCTAGTAAGTATGTCAAGTGTCTGAGGTCTGATTTGAACTCAGGTCCTCCAGACTCCAGGGCCGGTGCTCCATTCACTATGCCACCTAGCTGCCCCTAGCATATTTTGAGGGTAACTTACAAGCCTCAAACCTTTCAGAGAGTTAGGGGATATCTACCTCAAACATGTGAAGTCATCCTCTGGTGGAATGGGTGAATGAGAAAAATCTGTTCCAATGAACATGAAGGCAGCTAAAGCAGATACTGTCAAGTACTTAAAGCTTAGTGAGACATGGAAGACACTAAGGTCATCCACTGCATCCTGGGCCATTGCCAGTTATCTTGATTTTTCTCTTATTACTGTACTATGATGATTCTGGAAGAGAGAGAATGAGGCTGAGGACTTTGTGCAACTGTGCTTCAGTTAACTCCAATTCACGCATGAATTAAGACATCACCATGTGAAGTCACTGGTTCTCTTTGAAAATGAAGGACTACAACAATATTTTGAGATCTGCTACTCATAGACCTCTTTCCTTCCCATTTTTTCCATTATTTCTCTTGAGGTCTTGGACTTTTACTTCCTTCTTATGCATTACATTATTTTTTCTAATTCTAAAAATATCCCTTTTATCATTTGATTGGTAAAGCATTGAATAAGTAAATTAATTTAGGTGATACTTAAATTTTATTGTATTGGCTTAGCCTACTCATGAGCAATTAATGTTTCTTCAGTTATTTCTGCAAAGTATGCCTTTTTGTTGTATCCAAATGGTTATAACTAGCATTAATCAAAAAGTCTGGGCCCAGTGGAATGCATTTGCTGCCTCTAATCTCTTTTTAGGATGAAAATATGGTCAAAATGAAGAAAAAATATTACAGACCATTATCCTTAATGAACATTGAGGCAACAAAAATAAATAAAATATTAGCAAGTAGACTACAATAATATATTATAAAAACTATGTACTATGACTAGCATAGGTTTATAACCTGCATTCCTTTTCTTTTCACACACACACACACACACACACACACACACATTGCTAAATACTTTATAGCTTCTATGGTTATTTTGGATGAATTTTCTCTTTCTATTTCATCCTACTGTATTTAGTTGGCAACATAACAGAATGCTGTTATTTTGCACAGATTTATTGTGTGTCTTACAATTTGTGTTTACAATTATTTTATTCCTTGAATTTTTTAATTATCTTATACAAATAATAATTCTGTTGCTTCTTTGTATATTTTTTTCCTTTTATTTTATATTTTGTCTTATTACTATATCTAACATTTCTAGAACTATGTTAAATAGCAGCTGTGATAATAAGCATAATAGGTTTATTCCTGATTTTATTGGAAAGCCTCTAGTCCATCTCCATTCCTTACGATATTTGCTCTTGGGCTTAGGTAGATATTTCCCATATTGAGGAAAGCTCCATTTATTGACATGATTTCTAGAGAATTTTTTAAAAATATATTTTTATATAATGACTAGAAAAACATAAATCTTTCTAGAATTTTTAGTGGAAATAATTACTACTTTTATTCAAAAGTCTTTTCAAAAAAATTTTATTGAGACTCCACAATGTGCCAGGCACTGAGTGGGGAGACAAAGAGAGACAAAAATCAGCCCTTGCCTTGAAAGAGTTCACAATCAAGTTGGGGAGACAATGTGAAAACAAATATATATGTAGTAGACGATATAATGGATAAAGGAGATAATTAACTGGGGGAGGCATTGTAAAGAGGACTGGGGAAGGCTTCTTAGAGAACATAGGGTTTTAGTTGAGACCTGAGGGAAGCTGAAGAGGTCAATAGCCTCCAGACATGGGGGAAAGTCAGGAAAACAAACAAACCCTGAGTAACAGATTCCACTAGGAGGCTAGTGTGACTGGATTAAAGGCCACATGTTGGATAGTAAGGATTAAGAAGAATGGAAAGGTAGGAGAGGGGCTAGGTGATAGGTTCTGCAAGTGAAAAGAACATTTTTATTTGATCCTAGAGGCAATAGGGGGCAGCTAGATGGTGTAGTGGATAGAATGCCAGGGCTGGAGTCAGGAAGACTTATCTTCCTGGGCTCAAATCTGACCTCAGATACTGACCATTGGCAAATCACTTAACTCTTTTTATCTTAGTTTCCTCATTTGTAAAATTAACTGGAGAAGGAAACGAAAAATTACTCCATTATATTTGCCAAGAAAATTCCAAATGTGATCACAAAGAGTAAGACATGAATGAAACAATTGAGCAACAATGGAAGAAATAGGAAAACCCTGGTTTTTATTGAGTAATTTATACGATTGTACCTGCCCTTTAGGAAAATCATTTCAGTGGCTGAAGAGAGGAAATGCCTCATATTTGTATTCTCCTGTTTAGCCCAGTACCTAGAATGTGGTAGGTGCTTAATAAATGTTTCGTTCATTTATGTACATGGATAATATTACATTACAGAGCATTACATTATATTACTCCAATAAAAATACATAAATTTCCTTTGTTTTTATGGAAACTTTTCCAATAATATCAAAATCTCATTCATCCTCAGTATGAAATTCTTAATTGTATATTAAGGCAGGGGGGAGTGGAGACTGAAGGCTTTGAATTTGGAAGTCAAATCTTGACTCTGGAAGTCAAAGAAAAGGAAGAGAATAAGTGAAACCATGTTGTCTTTTTTTGTCAGGCAAGATGCATGAAGTTATCTTTTGGGGAAGTGAAATTGATGGGAATGAATTTAAAAAACATTCAAACAAACATGGAAAACTAATTAAGCATAAGGAATGCTTATTACTCTCCAGGAAACTATAGAGTCATATTTCATCATCAAAAAAGAGGAAGAGGTTTGATAGTTGTTCAACCCTTGCCAGCTTCTCAAGATATTGATGCCAAAGTTCTGCCAGTTCTATCTTTGGACCTGCCTATCCCATGGCAAATCAAGCTTGTTTGACCCTACAGAATGAATGCACTTTCTAGAACACCTTTCCTGGATTTCTTTTTAGATGATTACATTCTCTCCTAAATTAAATTTAATGGTGTGCATGTTGTATTCAAAAAGTGTAATTTGTATTTGTATATTAAAAATTCCAGCACGATGCCATATATATGTGTGTTTATATATATATATATATATATATATATATATATATATATATATATATGAACACACACACACACACACACACACACACACATATATATATATAGTGAGAGAGAGAGAGACTGGCTTTCTACCTTACATATGGTAGTTATTTAATAAATGATTATTGAAATGAATTCAATTACATAGTCCTGCCTAGCTACCGCAACCAATATAGTATGGGCTCACTGCCCAATTTAGATATATAATAGAAGAAATAACACCTGATTTAAGAGTCAGGAGAGGTAGTTTCTAGTCTTGATGCTGCCATTTTCTCACTGTGTATAAGCTTAGATGACTTGCTTTACCTATGTAGCCCTCAGTTTCTCATTTTGTAAAACAGAAGGTCATTCTACTAATTAATGCCCCTGGCTACAAATTTTATGAACGAAAGATCAGTTTAGTCAGTTAGCTTTTCCTGAATCATTGTACTGCTACATTGTGGAACATCAAATATTCTGGGATCCTTATCACATAATGGTACAGATGAACCAAATGTATTAATTGAGAGAAAAATATTATAGTTCTGTTTGGTTTTGCTTTACTTTCATAAATATAGATTGTGTCTAGCTTCTCAAATAAACACAATTTCTATTTGTTTAGTTCTTAGAGCTCTAGTCCTTAAAAGAAATATCTCAGTCTTCCAGCTCAATAGATACCTCTCTTTCATGCATTTGTCTTTTTTAGCATATTCTTTTCCTCTATGTCTTCCCATATTTCTTCTACAACCAATAAATGTTGTCATTTCTCATTTGGTTAAAATATAACAACCCTAATAACTGATCATCTATGTGCTGACTTCTTCATGAAGCTGCACAGAACAATTTCTAATACTTGACAAAGAGGGACATTTGCCCAGTGTTCCATGCTTTGTGATCCTTGTGCTTCTTTCAGGACTCAATGACTCTAACAGAACAGAAACTGAGGAAAGTAGAGAGAACAGAATGAGATGTTGCAATTAAAGCTAAAAAAATTTTCCAGTGATAAAATGCAAATTTAAATTGACATGCTGATAAAGTCATTTAATTTCTCCCTTTCCTAATTCTCCCACGCCCTCCCCTTATCATCTCCCTCCTCTCCTTCACTGTTTTAGAGGCTATGTGCATGTCAATTAGTGTGCTAAATGATTAGCAAAAAAGTTTCATTTATCTTTTCCTCCCATTCACTCCTCATGCTTCATGTTGCCACTCACCCATATTTCTTTTCCTCCTTTTCCCTTTAAATGGTGTCTTATATAAATTTTAACTTGACACCTATATAAAACTTACGCTTGGTAAGTCCTTTCACCCTCAAAAAGATGCAGTTGTAGGTATAGAGGCATAATCCTGGTAGACTTAGAAAGAATAAAACTGCATTATTGCCGTTCCATACCATGATGCGCCAACATCCAACTTCAATGTCTCAGCATTTTATAGAAATGACCTTTTGTTCTTGAAGTTTGGTCTAGTGGAGACTACTCACTTTGCCTACATTTAGAAATATTATTCTCTCCTACTTTTTCTAGCTCTCTGTTTGTTTCCTGTATTTTTGGCTGGCTCCTAGTTGTCTTTCTGACTCCTGAAGGTAGTTATACCCCAAAACTGATCTTTGGCCTCCTCTTTCCACATTCTCTAATTTGACAATATTATTTACTCCAAGGGTCTTAAAGTAAGAGTGTAAAGGAGTCTGAGACCAAAAATTTTGAGAACTACTTCCCTATACTGATAAGGATCTCTATCACACTTCATAAAACACCACATTTTGTACCTCTCTAGCACTTACCATATATCTTTGTGTGGTATAAATTTTGGGAGGTCTGGAGCTATAACTTCATTTATGGAGATAATCTCTGGTGCGGAAAATACATCACAACTCCTGTATAACTCAGTCAGATATTCATTTTTAACTTAGAGTCCTTATAAAATTGCCTAGGGACAGTCAAAGGTTAATTGTTTTGTTTTAGGGTGATAGAGCTACTGTGTTAGAGTTAAGGCTTGAACCCAAATCTTCCTGACTCCAAGACCAGCCAACTAACTACTATTCTATACAGATTTATATGTATTATGTTTTCCTCTGTATATATCTTTACCCTTATCTAGGCAGTGGGGTCTTATAGGTGCTGAACCTGGAGTCAGGAAAACATAACTTCAAATTCAGTCTCAGACATTTACTAGCTATGTGAACACAGGTAAATCACTTAACTTCTGCCCCCCTCAGCCTCCTCCTCTATAAAATGGTGATAATAACAGCACCTACCTCTCAGGGTTGTTACCAAGAAAAAATGTAATAGAATTTTTTAAGTACTTTGGGGGTCATCATTTTTGACAGCTAATTTTAGAAAAATTACATTTTTGTAGTAGTCCCTATTACATAGAGATCTCTTCCTGAGTTCAGATCTGGCCTCAGATACTTACTTAGTGTATAAATTTGGACAAGTCACTAACCTTGTTTGCCTCAGTTTCTTCATTTATAAAATGAAGTGGAGAAAGAAGTGACACTTTGCCCCATTTGCTCTACCCCCTTCTCCTTCTGCCAAACTTTCTCTTTGCTGAGAAAAATCCAAATGGGATTGCAAAGAGTTGTAAGTGATTGAAATGACTCAATAACAGCAACAACAGCAACAAAATTATGTGTTAAGCTCCATGATAAGTGCTTTACAAATATCTTATTTGAACCTCACAAAACTCCTAGAGAGTAGGTGTTATTATTCCCCATTTATAGTTGAGTACACTTGAGATACCATGTTTCCCCGATAATAAGACCTATCCCGAAAATAAGCCCTCCCCTTACTAAGATTCCTCTAAAATAAGCCCTCCCCCGAAAATAAGCCCTATTGAGATTGCTACTGTAGTGAAGGTGATCCCCTGCGCTACACGATATATTACGGTACCCTCTGTATGCACCGTCCTCCCCCCCGTGAAAGGCATGCCATGCTCCGAGCTGCATCCAATCAGAGCTGCAGCAGTGAGCGCGTCATCCTGTTCTTCCCCAGTGATTTGCTTATTGAATAAAGGTACATTTTTTTGTTCATATTTACCTGTTTATTAAAATTGCTGTCAATGTTCATTAAAATAAGCCCTCCCGTGAAAATAAGCCCTCTGGTGTATTTCTGTCCAAAAAATTTAATAAGACAGTGTCTTATTATTGGGGCAACATGGTAGAGGTTAAAAGAGTTGCCCAAGGTCAAACAACTAGGAAGTGAAGCTGGATTGGTCTTCCCAACTTCATTCCCACCATTCTATGCACTACAAGACTTTGCTGCTTCAGCTGCTACTCTATATTGTAAGCATTATTGGGCAGGACCCTTTCTTATTTCAATGTTTGTATCTTTGCTAACATCCAATGCAGTTATCTGAATAGAGTAAATACTGAATCAAACTTTGCTTCATTTAATTTATTTTTAAAATCTTATGAATCTAAAAAGTTAAAAAATATGGTTATAGATCACTGATTGTGTTTCACTCACTTAAGAATAATATTAGTTACATTCATAGAGATAGCATCAGAGTGTTAGTTTTGATTTGTTTTTTGACAGTATTCATAAAGACTGCTTCCTAAGGTATTAGGACCACTCTGAAAGAGACACCATATCATTGAAATCATGACTTCCTGAAACACTAAAATGTATTTTATTTAAGAAAGTGTGGATGCTTTAAATTCTGACATTCAGGACAGGGCATTCTGACAAGGCAGGAGCATCTTTTGAACATTATAATTCTTTGGAGTCATTTATAAAGCACTCATCTAAATTTTTTTTTGAAATTTTAAATATATTTATTAAGTCCTTACTAAATGCGTATCTGTGCTCTCTCAATTTCTTCTCTCTTTCTCTCCTCCAAAGTTGTCTATGTTCCAAAGAGACATTTTCTTCAGCTAAGGAAATGGTTAATATATTTCCATCAATTGCTCTTTTAATGAAACTCTGTAGAATCCCTTCCTTTGTTGATGAGAACAAATTGTATTCCTAAAAGAAAATTTCCTAAAGTTTGCAATCAATATGTACTTAAAAATAAATGTTTTTTTTTTCTTTTCCCCAGTTCTTTCATAATGCATAGAACTGAAAGAATTCAGTTGGGTTCTAAATACTTTATTTTTAACTGGGATATATGAACTTGAAGTGTTGGTGGCACATAGCTGAATGACAAGGGAGTTTTAGTAAGTTAAAAAACACAGACATAATTGGTTGTCTTAGTTAAAATTAATATAAATTTTATTACAGTTTTAAAACATTGTTTAAATAATTAATTTTTCAAACAGACTTCATAATTAAGACTTGCAATGACTGGAGAAACACCAACTCAGGACATAAATGCTTGTCAGAAAAAAGGATAAATTCAAGGTGAGAATAATAATGGCAGGCATGCCACCCAAGCTTCAGGATTATATATCACTAAGTCATTGAAAATAAGAATGAAGAATGGCATCACATTTTTACATTTAAGAATAGGAATATAACCTAATTAGCATTTGATGTCTTGTATAATAGTTCAAGTTCAATTACCACATATTCATATGAAAGTTTTTAGCAAAGATAGGAATGTAACCTACATTTCCAATACTCCTAGGAACACCAGAATAAAGGCATCACAGACACTTTACAAAGTAAAGAAATATATGCATTCAATGAATCATTAATTCCCTAATTTCATTAGTTTCTTTTGCCCTTGAAAGGGCTTTTGCCCAGTGTTTTTATGGTACAGAATGGAAAAGCAGATGATATATGTTCCAGAACTTTAGCCTTTTCTTGAATAAACAAGAATAATATAACAAAGAATGGAAATCATGATCTTGAGACTTCCTGGACTTGGGACTCACTGAATGAGACATTGACATAGCATGCTAAAGGAGGCAAAGATGAAGCAGACTAAGAGGGCATACATGATTCTGATAGGATGACATCTCAGCAAAGTGGCAACTCTGGCTTTTATCCAGTAGCATTGTTGTCATTGTAATATCAAAAGGAATTCTAATCCACAGTTTCTCTCCTCCCTGTTTTTTAAATCACTTCTTTAAGGAACTTCTTTATTTATTTTCAGTTTTCAACATTCATTTCCCAAAGATTTTGAGTTACAGATGATCTTCCCATATCTCCCATGTCCCCCACACCAAGAAAGAATACTGAACACCCCTTCCCCCAATCTGCCTTCTCTCATATCCCACTTCATCTTCTCTCCTTATTTATTTGTGGGGCAAGATGTATTTCTATACCCCATTGTCTGTGTATCTTACTTCCCCGTTGCATGTAAAAAGCATTTGTTTTAAATTTGTTATTAAAACTTTTGAGTTGCAGGAGTGGAGTCAAGATGGCAGAATAGAAGCAGTACCTCCCCACAGCTCCAGCTTCCACCTTCCCCAATGCAGGTAAAAAGGGAACTCTGAGCAAACTTTGGAGCTGCAGAACGCACAAAATGACATAGAGAAGCTAAACTCCCACTGAGGACAGCCTGGCAGGCCAGCAGGATTTGGCCAGCACAGTGCTCTGGGAGCTGAGCCTAGCCCCATGCCTAGGCTTTAGCCCCAGGGCAGGCCTGAGCAGCAGGCCAGAGGGACTCCAGATCATCAGCAGCTGTGGCTGTTTCCAAATTTATCAGCACATAGATATGAAGGACAAAGTGAGAGGTCAGTGCAGTCTGGACTTTGGGACCCAATAAGTAGAAATGCATGGCTTTGGCCCAAAGGGTGAGAAGCCTCTGAGACACAGGCACAGCCAGCCAGCTTCACCTGGCAGCTTCAGCTCCTGGTCTGAAGAGTGTAAGGTGACCAAGCACCAGTGTGAGGGGTAATTGCTCTTGCTTTAACCTGTTTGCATCTTGATTGTAGTCTAGGGTAGAGGTCCTGGGTGTGTGGCTAGCTTGCCAGAGCATGTGAAGGCCTCAGAGAGGGCACCCATCTAATACCTCCAGCAGCTGAGAAAACCCCAGCATTTGGGATGAAAGCTGCCCTATCTGGTGGCAGAGTCTTAATGTGGCAAAAAGCCCAGGGGTCAAGTGACTGAGGGGTGACATGACCAGGCAAAGGAAACAAAGGAGACAGAAGATTCCAATATTACACTCCTATTTTGGGGACAAAAAGGAGCAAAGCATGGAACAGGAGGAAGACAGTGAAGTCAGAACTCCTGAACCAAAACCTTCAAAGGAAAATACGAGCTGGCTACAGGCCATAGAGGACCTTAAGAAGCAAATAAGAGAAGTGGAGGGAAAATCGGGAAGAAAAATGAGAACAATGCAAGAAAATTATGAAATGAGAGTCAACAGCCTGACTGAGGAAAATCATACCTTAAAAAACAGACTAAAATCAAATGGCAAAAGATGCTCAAAAAGGCAATGAGAAGAAAAATGCCTTAACAAGCTAAATTTGCCAGATGGAAAAAGAATGTCAAAAGCTCGCTGAGGAGAATCATTGCTTCAGAATTAGATTGGAGCAAATGGAAGCTAATGACTATGAGAAATCAAGATGCTGTTAAACAAACCCAAAGAAATGAAAGAATAGAAGACAACGTGAAATATCTGATGGGAAAAACCACTGACCTGGAAAATAGATCTAAGAGAGATAATTTTAAAATGATTGGACTACCTGAAAGCCCTGATCAAAGTAAGAACCTAGAAATCATCCTCCAGGAAGTTCTCAAAGAAAACTGCCCTGATGTTTTAGTACCAGAGGACAAAATAGAGGTTGAAAGAATCCACCAAACACCTCCTGAAAAAGATCCCAAAAAGAAAACTCTTAGTTGTATTATACCCAGGTTCTGGAATTCCCAGATTAAGGGGAGAATATTACAAGCAGCCAGGTAGAAAAATTTCGAATATTTTGGTAACACAATCAGGATAACCCAGGATCTGGCAGCTTCTACACTGAGGTATCAAAAGTCTTGGCATATGATATTCCAGAGTTCAAAGGAGCTGGGATTAAACCAAGAGTCACCTACCCAGCAAAAATGAGTGTCATATTTCAGGGGAAAATATGGTCATTCAGTGGAATAGAGGATTTTCAAGCATTCTTGTTGAAAAAACCAGAGTTAAATAGAAAATTTGACATTCAGATACAAGAAGCAAATGAAACATGAGAAGTAAACAGGGAAAAAAAATCATAAGGAACTTACCAAAGTTGAAGTATTAACATTCCTACATGGAAAAACCATAACTGTAATTGATGAATCCTTTCTCAGTAATTGAAGGGAATACACACACACACACACACACACATAAATATATATGAGGGTATAGTGTATATGGGCATATGAATACATATGTGCATGTGTGTATGTATGTTTACAGGTATACATACATAGAGGACACAGGACCAATTTAACATGAAGGCATGACACTTAAAAGGTGAAATTAAGAGGTGAGATAGGAATATAATGAGAGGAGATGGGGAGAGGCAGAATGGGATAAACAATCTCATATAGAAGAGGCAAGGGAAAATGGTTACAATGGAGGGGAAGAATAGGAAGGCAAAAGGGAATGGGTCAAACTTATTCCTATAGAATTTGGCTTGAGGAGGGAATGAAATTCACACCAAATAGGTAATCTCACCCTACAGGAGAGTAGGGGGGAAGGGGATGATAGGGGGGATGATGAAAGAGAGGGCAGGCTGGGTGGGAGGGAAGTTGGAAGCACCCACTTTTGACAAGGTATGGGATCAAAGTAGAGAATAGAACAAGTGGCAGGTGGGATAGGAGGGAGGGAAATATAGTCAGTCATTACAATATATCTAGTATGTTATTGTTTTGCATTAGCCACAAATGTGCAACCTGTACTCAACTGCTTATGTTCCCAGTAAGGGTGAGTGACAAGGGATGAAGAAAATGAATCTGGAATTCAAAGTTTTAAAATCAAATGTTTAAATATATTTATACATATATACTATTATTACTACTATTTTACATGTATTTGGCAAATAAGACATACAGGCACTAGGGCATAAAGATCCCCTGGAGAAGTTGAAATGGGTATGGGAGAAAATATGGGAAAGACCAGTTTGGAGGAGGGGATATTCTGTGGGACTGCTATTTAGGGGCATAGGGTAGGGGGAAAATGGCGAGAAAATTTTTAACTCAAAATCTGGCAGAAATGAATTATGTATTCAGAAGTTAATAAAGCATTTGGAAAAAAAAATCTTTGAGTTGCAGTTTCTCTCCCTTCTCCACTCCTCACCCACCCCTACTGAGAAGACAAGCAATTCAATACATGTTATACATGTGTAGTAATGGAAAAATAGTTCCATAGTAGCCATATTGTAAAAGACTAACTATTTTTCCCTCCATCTTATCCTGCCCTCCATTTATTCTATTTTCTCCTTTGACCCTGTCCCTTTTCAAAAGTGTTTGCTTCTAACTACACTTTCCCCCAATTTGCCTTCCCTTCTATCATTCCCCCTATTATACCCTTCCCTCCTACTTTCCTGTAGGGTAATATAACCACTTGAAACCAATTGAAGGTGTGTGTTATTCCCTCCTTAAGCCAAAATTAAAGAGAGTAAGGTTAACCCATGCCCTTTCATCTTCCTGCTCTTTCCCTCCATTCTAACAGCATTCTCCTACCTCCTTTATTTGAGATAATCCATCCCACTCTATCTCTGCCCCTCTCCTTCTCCCATTATTTTCCTCTCTTGCCTCTTAATTTTATTTTTTGATATCATCCCTTCACATTCAACTCACCTTTTGTCCGCTGTCTATGCATACATGTACAAACATACACACAACACACATGCATACATATATACACATACCCACTTATACACACAAATATATGTATGTATTCATATATGTGTATACATGTATATTCCCATAAACTATCCTCATACTGACAAAAGTATTTTGAGTTAAAAATATCATCTATCCTTGTAGGAATGTAAATAATTCAACTTTAATAAGTTCCTTATGATTTCTCTTTCCTTTTTATGCTTTTCTTGCTTCTTGTATTTGAAAGTCAGATTTTCTGTTCAGCTCTGTTTTTTTCATCAAGAATGCTTGAAATTCCTCTATTTCAGTGAATGGCCATATTTTTCCCCTGAAGTATTATACTCAGCTTTGCTGGGTTTGTGATTCTTGGTTTTAGTCCTAGCTCCTTTGACCTCTGTAATATCATATTCTCAGTCCTTCAATCCCTTAATGTAGAAGCTGCTAGATCTTGTGATATACTGATTGTGTTTCCACAATACTCACATTGTTTCTTCCTGACTTTTTCTCCTTGACCTAGGAACTCTGGAATTTGGCTATAATATTCCTAGGAATTTTCTTTTTGGAATCTTTCCAAGAGATGATCAGTGAATTCTTTCAATATCAGGACAATTTTCCTTGAGAATTTCTTGAAGGATTATTTCTATGCTCTCTTTTTGATATTGGCATTTAGGTTAAGATTCTCTCTCCTGGATCTATTTTCTAGGTGAGTAGTTTTTCCAAATAGGTATTTAACATTGCCTTCTATTTTGTCATTCATTTGAATTTGTTTTATAGTATCTTGATTTCTCATGATGTCATTAAATTCCATTTACTTCAATCTAATTTTGAAGTAATTATGCTCTTCAGTGAACTTTTGAAATTCCTTTTTCATCTGGCCAATTCTGCTTTCTAAGACATTTTTCTCCTCATTGGCTTTTTGGAACTTTTTTGCCATTTGAGATATCCTATTTTTAAGGTGTTATTTTCTTCAGTCATGTATTAATTTGTTTTTCATGGGCTGCCAATCTGAGCCAATGTAGCTCACATTGGACTGAGCTCTGCTCCCAGCCCAGTGCACTAGAACCTTCCTGTCCACCTGCCAGGCTGCAGTAGAATGGGTACTCAATGATATGAAGGAAGGTTTTCATTTTGGTTAATTTGCAAATATATTCCAGGTCATCCTGATGGGATCCTAATAAAACTACCCCTGGTCCCAATTTTCTAACATCATTATAGGCCTAGCCACACTGAACAGCAGGCCCACTGTATCTACGTAGCCCCCCACCAATGTCCTAACTTTTTCATATATGCCTCACTTCTCACTGGAACAACAGGTGTGTCCCTAAACTTTTAATTCCCACAGAAACAGCAGGTATGTCTATATGAAGGGATCCCACCCACTGCCCCTACCTAACCACTGCTTCTATACCCATTCCAATAGAAACAGGTCTGTTGTTGTATTCAACCACAGTTACATCATCCATCTAGACCAAGATAGGACCCCAATACCTAACTATCTATCTTGACCATACAGGACCACAATAGCTAGTCAATTAGGGGGCAATATGACCAGAATATGTAACCACTGAAACATAGATAGGACCCCTCCACCATTACCTAGTCCCTAAACAAACTACTCCTGTGTTTTCAATCTTAATCATATTCCTATACTCTATATAAATTTTTATTGTGTAGTCAGCATCTTTGCCCTATAAAAATCCATCCTTGCTTTCTCTGAAGTTGCTGATTCATCTGAGACTTAACCTGCTTCATGAGAGGCATCAATCTCAAGAAATGCCTATACTTGTATTAGAGGTGGTCTGACTTTGAGATGGTTCCACCATAACACATCATGAAACATCAAGAGTTTTTGGGTAGGCAGAGCACCCAGCTCAACAGTTTTTGATGTTCCTGGATTTAAACTACAACAATACTGCTAGATTTGTACAGGACCTAGGTCCAATTAAGTTACTGGGAGACAGCTATTTATGAGAGCTAAAATGTCATCTTGTGATTACCCAATAAACTAATAATCCCTTGAACACATGCCCATGCATCTCACCCCCCTTTTTTGCTCAGTAACTGATAGATGATATGAACATTTACTGGCCTATGGGAGGGAAGAAAGGAAGGAATGACAAGGAGTTTGTATTTATTATTAAGTATACCTTATAGTGCTGCTGCTAGAACTCATTACCAATACTTCTTTAAAGAAGGCTAAAACCTCTTCTAAACATATTTTCTCACTAATTTATATAAGTTGGAGGGTAAACCTGTAAGAATAAAATATAATTTTTGCCAATGATACATAAATTATTCTCAAAAACTGATAAATAAGCACTCCTCAAAGAAGACAAATAAAGTACAAAGAACTAATACCTAAAACAGGGAAGGATACAGAAGGGAAATTGTAGATCTATGTCATTAATGAATATTAATTCAAAAATGTTAATAAAATCATATCAAACAGGTAACAATAATTCATTAATGTTCCTCATGATCAAGGTGGATTTATACCAAATAAGTAACATTAGAAAAACAATCAATGTAATTAATCACATTAATAAGATCTTTGAAATCATGTGATCATTTCAGTAGATTAAAAAGCCTTTGATTAAGTACAATTCATTATGCTAAATGGGTTCACAAGTGAATTGTACTGAACATTCCAATACTATATAAACTATTTGTAAAAATAGGCAGAGTCGAGGTGGAGCCAAGATAGTGGAGTAAAAACAGGACCTCGATGTGGCTCTGGCTCCAACCACCTCCAGTACATGTAAAAAAATGACTCTAAACAAATTTTATAGCTACAGAACCCACAAAATGACAGAGATAAACAAATCCCCTTCTGAATGCGGCCAGGCAGGCTGACAGGAAGGGTCTATCACACCAAGCTGGGAGTCAAGCACAGTCACACATGAAGCACATGGTTCTGGTCCTGGGGTGGCCCCAAACAGAGGCCCAGCAAGAACAGACTTCAGGAGAGGGGATCACCAGCAGCTGTGGTGGTTTCCAAACTTCTCAACCCATATTCATCAAAGAAAGTAAAAGCTCATTCAGGAACTCTGTTGGAAGAGGGGGACAGAAGAGTGAGGTCCAGCACCTGGCCCCAGAGCAAGAGGTGGCAGAGCTGCCAAAGCTGTATCTACTGCCTCTTGGCTGCATGCTGAGCCCTGGCCTGCAGATTGTAGGGGGATCAAGCTACCATTCAGAGGGTAATTTCTATTGCTTTGACCTGTTTGGATATAAATCACTGTCTTGGGTGGTGGTCCTGGGATGTGTGGCCAGTGTGCCAGAACTTGTGGGGGCTGCAACATGTGTGCCCTCCTAATAGCTCCAGCTGCTGCAAAAAAAAACAAGAAATTTGGGACAAAGCACTCTCCATCCTGAAAACAGAGTTCTACTGTGGCAAAGAGCTCAAAAGTGAAGAAATTGACTGTCAATATGAGCAAGCAGAGGAAATGCAATCCTACCATAGATTCCTTTTTTGGGGACAAAAAAAGATCCCAGCACAGAATGGGAGGAAGACAACAAAGTCAGAACTCCTGCATCAAAAGATCCCATGGAGGATCTTAAGAAGTCTGAAAATCAAGTAAGAGAAGTGGAGGAAAAATTGGGAAGAGAAATGAGAATGATGCAAGAAAATTGTGAAAAATGAGTCAACAGCCTGACTGAAGAAAATAACAACTTAAAATATAGACTAACTCAAATGGCAAAAGAGGCCCAAAAAACCAATGAGGAGAAGAATGTCTTAAAAAGCCAAATTTTCCAGATGGAAAAGGAATTTCAACAACTCACTGAAGAGAATGATTCTTTCAAAATTTGATTGGAGCAAATGGAAGCTAATGACTTTATATGAAATCAAGATATTATAAAACATATCCAAAGAAATGAAAAAATAGAAGGCAATGTGAAATACCTCATTGGAAAAACTACTGACCTGGAAAATATATCCAGAAGAGATCATTTGAAAAATCATTGGACTACCTGAAAGCCATGATCAAAAGAAGAGCCTAGAGACAATCTTTTGAGAAATTCTCAAGGAAAATTGCCCTAAAATTGCCTCTAGAACCAGAGGACAAAATAGAAATTAAAAAAATTCACTGATCACCTCTTGAAAAAGTTTCCAAAGCCCAACAAGTAATCCCGGCTACCAGGGAGGCTGAGATTGGAAGAGTTCTTTAGCTTAGGTTTTCTAAGCTGCAATGGGCTAAGGCAATTAGGCATCTACATTAAATTTGGCATTTATGTGAGGAGCCCCAAGAAAGATAACCTTGTGCTTCTAGCCTGAGTGAGGATGTGGCAAGGAGTAATAATAAATATCTGTTTGAAAAAAAAAAGACTGCTCTGAAGCCTGCACAATGTGGGGGAAGCACATGGAGGGCCAGACAATGAGGCAGATGTTGGACCTCACTCTTCTATCCCCCTCTTCCAACAGAGTTCCTGACTGGCCTTTTACTTTCTCTTTGGTGAATATGGGTTGAGAAATTTGGAAACCACCACAGCTGCTGGTGATCCCCTCTCCTGAAGACAACAGGAGCAAGTTGATCCATCAAAAGCAAGGGCCATTCCCAAGGCTCATCAACTCAGGGCTGGAATCTGTCAGAGCTGGGTAAGAGACAAAAGCAGGGCTGATGGCAGTGGCAGCAGCTACTCCTGGGACTATCAACCCACAGCCTGGAAATTTTAAAAAGCACCTATCTGAACTTCCAGGGACCAGGATGGCAGAGTGAACCCTGGTGGCTCTAATCCCCCCCCCAACCCTGAAAACACAGAAATTATTGTCCCAGATCAAAATTTTAAATAGTAAAGGCTTGAGAGTCCTGGAAGAAGGGCATCACTAAGGCCCTGCCCCTAAATGGGGTAAAAACAGATTGTAAAAACAAAGACTCTAGAATCCTGTTATTGAAAGTGGGAGAAACCAAATTCGGAAGGAGACAGCAATGATTCTACAATCACAGCTGAGGCTTCAACAGGGAATGTGAACTGGTCTCAAGCACAGAACACATTCTTAGAAGAGCTCGAAAAGGAATTTGAAAACAAAATTAGATAAGTAGAAAATAAAATGACTAATTCTTTTAAATTCAAAATTGCAAAAAAACAACCTTGTCAATGAAGAAAGCAGCTCCTTAAAAAGAAAAGCGTGTGAACTAAAAATGAAAAGGAGCTTAAAAAACTAACTGAGGAAAATAATTCGCTAAAAATTAGAATCACTCAAATTGAAGCTAAGGACTCTATAAGGCGCCAAGAATCAGTCAAACAAAACATAAAGCATGAAAAATTAGAAAAAGAGGTAAAATATCTCAATGGAAAAAATAACTGACCTGGAAAAGAGATCCAAGAGAGATAATCTGAGAATTATTTGTCTACCAGAAAATCATGATGAAAAAATGAGTCTGGACAACATCATCCAAGAGCTTATCACGGAAACCTGCCCTGATACCCTAGAACCAGAGAGTAAAATAGATATACAAATAATCCACCAGACACCTCTTGAAAGAGATCTCAAATTGAAAAGTCTGTGAAATGTTGTAGCCAAGTTGTAGAACTATCAGGTAAAGGAATAAATACTACAAGCAGCCAGAAAGAAACAATTCAAATATCGTGGAACTACAGAGAGGATTACAGGATCTAGCAGCTTTTACACTGAAAGATAAGAAGGATAGGAACATGATATTTTGCAAGGCAAAAGAGCTCAGGTTACAACCAAGGATCAGCTATCCAGTGAAACTGAACATGATATTTCAGGCAAGGAGATGGTCATTCAATGATATATGGGATTTCCAGACTTTCCTGATGAAAAAGCCAGAGCTCAATGGAAAATTCTATCTCTAATTACAAGACTCAAGAGACATAGAAAGTTAAATAGGGAGCACACTCACACACACACAAACATACACACACATACATAACTTGTTATTTAATAAGAGCAAACTGTTTACATCTCTATATGGGAAACTGATATCTGTTAATATTAAGAATTCTATACTTATCACAACATTTAAAAGGAGTATAGATAAATAGAGGGTGTGGGTATAACTTACACAAAATGATGATAAAAAAACCTTATTAAGAGCTGTAGAGTGACTGAAATGGAAGAAGAGGAAAGAATGAAGCAGAAAACGGTAAATTATGCCACACAAAGAGGCATGAAAGCATTATAGTAGAGGGAAAGAAAGGAGGGAGATGAACATTTGTAATGGAAATGCAAATTTGAAGATCTTCCCTGCCCTTAGGCCCTTTGGTAGGCTTCAGAGACTCTGAGAACCTTCCTTGATTTGAAAATATACTCTGCCTCCTAATAGACGGAATGTGGTCATATGGAGCCTGTGGCAGGAGGCTTAGTTTTCAGGAATGCCCACACCTTGATGCTGTGTGATTGGGTAGTGTGTCAAGAGGGTGGTTACATTCTCTCACCCAGGAGAAGGCCATATAATCCCTGATGGGAGGCTTTGCTTTGGGGGCTCACTTTGAGAAGTGTTCGGTGATTTGATCAGATGAAACTCTGGGAAGCCGTTGTTGAGAGCCCCCCGGCTTTGAAAAACCCAGATGTTGATTTGGTATGGATGTAATGGTTGGACAGTTTGGAAACCTGTCTACTTGATCTGTTTCTGTCTTGATAATTCTGTCTGTGTACTCTGAAGCTCGGGGTGCTGACCTTTTCTCCCTGAACTAGGTAAATGATACATATTTGACTGATTAAAGTAAGCTTGTTAACCCATTTTGAGTTGCTTTCCTTTAACAAAGCAGATCGAAGAACCTGTGTTGGCAGCCACCCTAGGGACACTGGGGTGCTTGCTGATACAACATTATACGAGCTTTGCCCTCATTGGTTCTGATGTAAGGAGGGAATAATATAATCAGTTAATTATAGGACTGTATCAAGAAGAGACATAAAGCCTATCATAATAGGAGAAAAGGGGAGGGAGAGGAACATTGCATGAGATCTATCCTCATCAATCTTGGTTCAAGGAAGAAATATCATACTACATTAAGCATAAAAATCTATCATTCCCTACAGGCAGTACAAGGGGGGGGCAAGGGCTAAGAAAAAGGATGGAGATGGTGAGAAGGGAGGGAGGAAGTAGTAAGGGGGAAGGGTAGGAAAAGGAAGGGGGGATGATAAGGAGGGAATACTGAGAGAGGCAGTGGTCAAAAGGAAAACTCTTAAGGATTTGAAGGAAGAAGGGGAGAAATAAAAGCATAAAGAGGGGAGGGAATAGGATGGAGGGAAAGATACAGATAGTCATCATAATTGTGAATGTGAAAGGGATGAACTCTCTCATAAAAACTTCAGGGCCTTTGCTCTATTCACTGCAAACCTGGTCACTCCTGTGATGGAATATTATTGTGCAAAAGGAAATGATGAATAGTCAGATTTCAGAAAACCCTGGGAAGACTAAGACAAACTGATGCAAAGGGAAATGAGCAGAACCAAGAAAACATTGGACAAAGTTTCAGCAACAATGTGTGATAATCAACTATGAATTCTCAGGCGCACAATAATCCAGGAGAAGTACAAAGACTCACAAAGGAAAATTCTACCCACATCAGGTAAAAAACTAAGAGGCTATGAATGCATATTGAAGCATATTTTTTCACTTTATTCTTTTTTTGTGTTTTTTTTTCCCTCCTGATCTGTTTCCTCTTTCATAACGGTGACTAATATAGTAATGTTTTACATGATATCATGTGAAAAACTTACATCAAATTGTCTACCATTTTTGAAAGAGACAAGGGAAGGGATAGAAGGGGGGAGAACAATTTGACACACAAGATCTTGTAAAAATGAATACTAAAAATTTTCTGGACATGTAATTTGGAAAAAAAACAGCATATCACTTTTTTTTTAAATCCAAGAGAAACATATGGTAAATGTTAAAGACCAATTACAAGGCAAAAGAAAAGAAAAAATTCTCTGGTTTTTTTAATGACTGGAAAACTGGAATTAGTCTGGAAGAAATTAGACTTACAACATATTACCCTATAGTCTACAATAGTTTCAAAATTCATATGTGACCATAATATTAAAGATCATGTTATAAAAAAATTAAAAGAGAAACATCATATTCCTTTTCAAAGATATTGGTGATGCTTGTATTCATATATAAACTAGAAAATATTGAAAGAAAAGGATAATTTTCCTGAATGAAACAGAAATTCCACACAAGCAAAATTAATGCAACTGGGTTAAAAAGAAAGGGGTCAAATAGAGAAAAATATGAAACACATTCTCAAGTAAGAATTTCTTCTCATATATACATATATAAACATGTACATTTATATATGTATGTGCATACACAAATATCAAATATGTGTCTATTCTTTGGGGTTTCATGTTAGATCTATCATATATCATGTGTATATACAAGAGATCTATATGCATATGGTATGTACATGTATATTCATGTTTATACATATAATACCTAAAGCTATTCCTAAATATACATGTGCTTAAATGTTTTTAATAAACTATTTTGAAACAATAGCAAAGTATTAATAATCACTAAAATAATGAATCAAAACAACCCCACATTTTTATGAACCCAGAAATTTGCAAAGATTTAAAAACTTGGGGCTAAGCAGTGTTATTGCACTGCTGGTAGAGTTGTAAATCAGTATATCCAACTTTAAAAATAATTTGGCATTATGCAAATAAAATGACTAAAATTTCCATATCCTCTGATCAACAGATTCTGTGACTGAGCAAATACTTCAGGGAGGCTAGTCATAAGAATTAAACCTCACATACACCAAAATATTTGTAATAATATCTTCTATATTTTCAAAGAACTAGAAATAAAATATATGCCTGTTGATTGGGAATGGTTAGATATATTATGGTACATTAATGCAATGTGATATTAATGTGCTATAAACACAATTAATGTGCTAGAAACAACAAATATGATGAGTACAGAGGAATGTGGAAAGATTTGTGTGAACTTACACAGAGTGCAGTAAGCAGAAGTACAAAATTGTAAATGGAAAGAATATTGGCAAAGTAATTAAAATGAATATTGTAAAATTACAGAGAAAAATCCCAAAGAAAAGATATGAGAATACACTCATAAGCTTTCCTTTTCAGTGATTTGATATCCATGGCATTTGTAATAGTAAAGTAATTTGATCATTTTGTATTGGCAAAGCTAACAGATACTTAGCTTCTAGTTTGAAATTAATTAGATCAAGCCACTGTTAAGAAGCAAAAGGTATGAAACCATATTGTTGATGTAACAGGAAGCTGCTGATGTAACGGGAAGGGGCAGAACAGGGAGGAGCTAATAGGTATATAAGGAGAAGCCCTGCCTGGAATTTCAGATCTTCTTGGAGACAGGTTCAGGAGGCTGAAGAAGAGAAACCCAGACTGGAGAGAATGACTTTTATTTTGAGAATCTGGATGAAGTGATTTTTATTCCAGGAACCAGCTGAAACTTCTGAGTCCGCGGGCCAGCCAGAGCTGCTGAGAAGCTGCTAAGGAGTTGCTGAGTCGAAGGGCCAGCCAAGCTGCTGAGGACTTCCAAGAACCAGCTGAAGCTGCAGAAAACTGAGGAAGGATGACTGTGGTCTTGGTATTTTGTCTGCTTCTGCTTTGTTAAGCCTTGACTTCTCGGGAGCAGAGACTGTGAAGGATTTAAGATGGACTGGACACTGTGAACTTCAGTTTGGAGCAAGACCTCCATGGAAACCTGTGCAAGGAACTGGGAACTGTCTGTCTTTCAACCCAGGTGACTGTTTGGTAGATTCAGGTAGGAGCTGCCTGCCTCCAGGCGAGATGAAAAGACCTCTCCATGGGTACTGATTAGTGATGAAATTGTGATTTACTTCTGACCAAGGGGTGAATAGCTTGTGTATCTCCCAAAACCCCTTAAGATAGAACTGAATAGCGACTGATGACTAAGTAGTGACTGATTGTTGAATAGCAATTGATGACTAAGTGACTGATTTGTAACTTAGCATTCCCCATGAGTAGAGAACTTTGACTTATGTATTCTGTGACCCTTAAGGAGGCAAACCTCCTTATGGATGATTGAATGATTAAGTTGCTTGAATGATTGAGTTACTAAGGGATCGATTGACTAAATTATTGTACTTTGACAAAAACCATGTGACCACTCTGGTGAAAACTATGTGGCTATTTTCTGTGATAAGTTGGTGTTAATGCTGTATTTTGATTTTATGTGATAAGTTGTAATATTCTGAATGCTGTTTTAATTTTCTGTGAATGTTTTGCCCTAATTTATTATTGAATAAATAGAGTGTTCATTATACTGTGTTATCAGAATCTTGAAAGCTGTTCACAGTAGCACAAGTGGTCTTGTTTTCCATGTGACCAATTCTACTTTTTGAGGAGTTGCTTTCTTCAATATGGATTTTTCACCCCATTTGGCCAGTTTTATTTTTTTAATGATTTGTTTCCTATGGTCAGTTTTTGTCTTTCCCTTTCCAAGCTAATGACTCTCTCTTGCATACCTCACATTTCCTTTCCCATTTGTTCTTCTTCCTCTCTTATTTGACTTTTAAAATTCTTCTTGAGTTCTTCCAAGAAGGTTTTTTGGGCTTCAGACTAACTCATATTCCTCTTTGAGGTTTCAGGTATAAGTATATTGGCAATGATGTCCTCTTCAGAGCTTGTGTTTTGATTTTCCCTGTAACCATAGTAACTCTTTATGGTCAAAGTTTATTTTTGCTTTTTTCTCATCTTATTTGCCTATTTCATGGCTTTTAAAGATGAGCTGTCCTGGTGGAACACACAGGGCACTGACCCAAGCTTCTTGTTCTGGGAGTCTAGGACCTGGTCACTGACTTTGTTTGCTAGGTCCTCAGATGGCTGGCAGCTGTAGGCTGTAAGCATCTGGCAGCTTACCTAATGCTGAGTTGGGTTCAACAACACTGGAGCTCTCAGGGAGGAGGTGGGGAGTCTGGCCCCTAGAAGACACTTGCTCACCCAGGCTTCTATAAAACACTGGAAGGTTTGGCTGCAGGATGTCTGCCAGCCTGGAACTGTGCCTCCTGGAGTTGTGCTGAAGCACCAGGAAATTTGGCGTCTGGAGAAATCTGGTGCACATGATGGTTTTCCCAACATAGTGCCTTTTGGTCCCCCTGCCTGTGCTGAGGCACTCAGGGGTCCTGGTTTTGACACTTGCTTGCTGCGCCACCCTGGGGCTCAGAATCACACCCTGGTTTGCTGACATGGAACTTGCCACTGGCTTGGTGGTACACCTCCTCTCCTATACTTGCTCCCCTAGAGCAAGAGGGGCCTTTCCCATTAATCCCCCTAGCTTCAAGGATTGCTGTACCCCATCTTTCTGCTGGCCCAGTTGTTTTGCATTTTTCATGAGGTGATATTTTTTGGACATTCATAGGTCAATAAGGCAGGGTGAAAGCACTTTTCTTATTAGTCTGCCATATTGGATGCTGAAAGGGGAGTCCCTCCATAACCTTTCAAATATCACTGATAGTACCTCAGCAATCACATTTTACCACTCTTCAGTAAATAGATATGTTGTTCATCTGAGTCAAGTGAATTGTATTCATGTGGACAACTAGTTTCTCTCTTTTCTGGATAAAATAGAATAATAATATAACAATGAAAATACACGTATTTGGCTTAAAACATGTATCCTATTTGTATCCCAGAAGAGTCATTGCAACTAAAAGTTTTCTTTTCATTTTTCCAGAATGTATTTATGTTTTAGTTTTCAACATTCATTTCCACAAGATTTGAGTTCCAGATTTCCTCCCCATCTCTCTCCTATGCCCAACCCAAATGGCATACATATTGATTACCCCTTCCTCCATTCTGCCCTCCCTTCTATTCCCCATTTTCCCCTTTCCCCTTACTTTCTTTGAGGGCAAGATAGATTTCTGTCCCCATTGTTTGTATATATTGCTTCCTGTTTTCATGTAAAAATATTTTTTTACATTTGTTTTTAAAACTTTGAGCTCCAGATTCTCTCCCTTCTTCCCTTTTAACCCACCCCCATTGAGAAGAGAAGCAATGCAATATAGGTTACACATGAGCACTTATGCGAAACGTGTCCATAACAGTCATATTGTGAAAGGTTAACTATATTCCCCTCCATCCTATAATGTCCTCCATTTATTCTATTTTCTCCTTTGACCTTGTCCCTTTTCAAAATTGTTTGCTTCTGACTACCTCCTACCCCAATCTGCTCTCCCATCTATCATCCCCTCTTCTTATTACCTTCCCCCTACTTTCCTGTAGGCCAAGATAACCCAATTGAGTGTGTATGCTATTCCCTCATTGAGGCAAATCCAATGAGAGTAAGATTGACTCATTCCCTTTCACCTTCTCATTCTTGTGTGCCATTGTAACAGCTTTCTCTTGCCTCTTTTAAGTGAGATAATTAAGCCTATTCTATCTCTTCCTTCCTAATTTTCCTAACATATTCCTCTCTCATGCCTTAATTTTAATTTTTAGATACCATCCCTTCATATACAACTCACCCTGTGCCTTCTGTCTATACACATACACACTATTCTAATAGTGAGAAAAGTCTTACAAGTTACAAATACTGTCTTTCCATGTAGGAATGCAAACAGTTCAAATTTAATAAGTCCCTTATGATTTCTCTTTCTTATTTACCTTTTCAAGAATCTCATGATTCTTGTATTTGAAAGTTAAATTTTCTGTTCAGCTCTGGTGTTTTCATCAAGAATGCTTGTGCGTCCTCCATTTCATTGAATATCCATTTTTTCCACTAGAGTATTATACTTAGTTTTTCTGGGTAGGTGTTTCTTGGTTTCAATTCTAGCTCCTTTGACCTTCAGAATATCATATTCTAAGACCATCAGTCCCTTAAGGCAGAAGCTACTAGATCTTGTGTTATCCTGATTGTGTTTCCACAATACTAGAATTGTTGCTCTCTATTTGTAATATTTTCTTCTTGACCTGGGAACTCTGGAATTTGGTTACAATATTCCTAGTTTTCTTTTTTGAATCTTTTTTTCAAGAAGCAATCAGTGGATTCTTTCAACTTTGATGGTGCCCTCTGGTTCTAGATTATCGGGGCAGTTTTCCTTGATAATTTCTTGAAAGATGATATCTAGGGTCTTTTTTTTGATCATAGATTTCATGTAGTCCAATAATTTTTGAATTATCTCTTGTGGATCTGTTTTCCAGGTAAATGGTTTTTCCAATGAGATATTTCATATTACTTCTATTTTTTTTTATTCTTTTGGATCTGTTTTATAATGTCTTGATTTCTCATAAAGTCATTAGCTTCCCTTCTAGTTTTGAAGGAATTATTTTCTTAAGTGAGCTTTTGGACTTTTCCATTTGACCAATTCTGCTTTATAAGATATTCTTCTCATTGGCTTTTTGGGCCTCTTTTGCCAATTGAGTTAGGCTCTTTTTCAGGTGTTATTTTCTTGAGTATTTGGGGGGGAGACTTGTTTTTCATGACTTTCTTGCATCACTCATTTCTCTTCCCAATTTTTCCTCTACTTCTCTTACTTAATTTTCAAAATCCTTTTTTAGCTCTTCCATGGCCTGCAACCAATTCATATTTTTCTTGGAGGCTTTTGATGCAAGAATTTTGACTTTGTTCCCTTCTTCTGGTTGTATGTTTTGTTCTTCTTTGTCACCAAATAATATTCTATAGTCTGATTTTTTCACTCTGTTTGCTCATTTTCCTGGTCAATCAGCTGACTTTTGAGTTCTTTGCCGAGATAGCACTCTACTCCCCTAGTGGAAAGTGTTCTCTCCTAAGTTCCTTGGGTTTTGCTTAGTTATTGTCAGAGTTACTTCTAGGCACCTGTAAATTTTCAGTTCTTCTAAGGTGATGTGGCCAGTGGTTTGGTCTGTGATTGACCACAATTTGCCTCAGAACTGTGAGGAGGACTTCCTCTTCACAGCTGCCACAAGTTCTTCCATGCCAGCTCTCCTCCTCACCCCAGGACCATCACCCAAGACTGTGCCCCAGATCCAAGCAGGCAAAACCAGAGAATCCTGTCTCAGCTGCAACAAAGAGATCCCTGAAATTGCCCTCTGATCAGTTGCTTGATCTCCCCATCATATGTGGGCCTGGAACTCCAGAAGCAGTAGAAATTACCATGGCTGCTGTGGTCACTTCCAGCACCCTGTGGCTGGGGCCAAATTGTGCTCTTTCCTCACCCAGGTCCAACAGAGTTTCCCCACAGATCTTCTACTTTTTATTTGGCATTTGTGGGTTGAGATATCTGGAAGCCATGACAGCTGCCAGTGATTCAGTCCCCTGAGGTTTGTCACAGCTCAGTCTTCACTGGCAGGAGTCATGCTGAACTGTCTTCCACTCTCAGCCCAGCACGATAGCACCTTCCTGTTGGCCTGCCAGGCTGTCTTCAGCTGGAGATGTGCTTCACTTTGTCATTTTGTCAGTTCTGTAGCTCTAAAATTTGATTAGAGTCATGTTTACAGGTATTTGGAGGTGTTGAGGTGAAGACATCATTCAAGTCCCTTCTTTTACTCTGCCATTGTGTCTCTGTCCCCCTATTAACAGTTTTTAATCCAGTATCACATTAGATTTATTGCCAAAAAGGCAGTATAATGACTGAAAGTTGGTATGACTCTACCTTATTTTTCTATGGCTGTCTCTTCAGAATGAGTTTTTATCCAAGCCTGAGGAGATTTTTCTAGTACATTATGCATTTTTTCCCTTTGTACACTAGATATTAGCATTATATTCATATTTCTCCATGTTTTTTTTTTTCAAATTTCTTAATACTTTTTTCAGGCTTTTTTATACCCAATTACAAATTAAGTGATAGTAACTATGCAAGGTATCCTGTTGTTCCATAAAAAACTGACCAGCTTTAAATGTACAGTTTAGACTCTTATGTAGTTGTGTGATACTATCACAGTAGAGATGAGATGGGGGAAGCACAAGGGTTGATAAATGAATATTTTCCTTGTTTGATTCAGTTTTTCCAACAGGATTTGGAGTAAATCCAAGCTGATCTTTGCATATTTTTCATCAAGTGAACTAGACAAGTTCAGAGTAAACAGAAGAGAAGCAATGAACACTAAAGATGAAAAAGCTTGTGTAGGGCTGGCCTAACCTTCGGCAATGTCACTCTTAATAACAACAGATGGTATTAGGCCTGTTGAAGACCCATTTGCCAATGTTATAAATGACTGAAAATTGGGGTTTTTAGTGGAAGTGCTGACACAGCCTCCACTATATCTTCTTGCAAGATGACATTATCTTACATTACCGGTAACTCTAAAGGCAGTGCATTCTCTTAGAATTATAATTATATTACATTGCCTATAACTGAACAAACCAAGTATGCTTCAGATATATACATTGAGTACACTGAAAAGTTAGTGTCAACCAAGGTACAAAAAGTAATAATGCCTATGAAGGTTTAAATACATAATTTTTACCTTTTTTTAAATGGAAGAACAAAATATAATTAAATAAACTTGGATATCTACTCTTGCGATAATATACTCCATGACCACCAAAGCATCCCAGAAAGAATGAGCAATTACATCTGGGCACATGGAATAATTTCACTAATATCAATAATAAAAAAAAACTTATTGAATTGGCCTGACCAAATAGTGCAGTAGAATATTTGTTTTCAACTGTCAGATTTCTAATACTACTTCTCTTGCTACCTCCACCACTTATCATCACTAATTGTACTCCTAGTAGTATTACTACTGCTACTGCTGCTGCTAATAGTATTACTACTACAAATCATTTACATAACATTTTAAGTTTTTCAAAGTGTTTTACAAATATTTTTACATTTGATTCCCATAACAAAACCTGGGAGGTAATCTTAATTACCCCATTTTACAGATTAAAAAAAAAAAAACTGAGGCAGCAGGTGCTAAATCACTTGCCCAGGGTTATGAGTTAATAAATGTCTGAGGCCAAATTTGAAATCAGTTCTTCATGACAACAGGTCCAGCACTCTACCCACTGTGCCAGCTAGTTGTCACTAGCTCCAAAGGTTAATTTGTGAATAAATAAGATTTACTGGTTTTAAGCAGAGAGTATCATCCCGTTCTCTGTCTATTCATCACAATTAAAAAGTGGCTCAGGGAAATTTTGCTCATTAACATTTGTCAGCTGTCCATCATACCACAGACTACATTTCATACTCACCCCTGTTCAAAGCCATGCTGATAAATGTTTATTGATGAGATATTTAAAAAACGAAGACACGCTTTTAAAAAATATATATTTATTTACTTTTTAGTTTTCAACATTCATTTCCACAAGATTTTGAAGTACAAATTTTCTCCCCATCTCTCCCCTCCTCCCCACCCCAAGAGAGAAAGCATCCTGAATACCCCTTCCCTCAATCTGTTCTCTCATATCCTCCCCCATTCCCCTGGCCCCTTACTTTCTTGCAGGGCAAGATGGATTTCTATACCCCATTGCCTGTATATCTTATTTCCTGGTTGCATGTAAAAAAAAACATTTTTAACATTTGTTTTTAAAGATTTGAGTTCCAGATTCTTTTCGTTCTTCCCTCCTCACCCACCTCCACTGGGAAGACAAGCAATTCAATATAGGTTGTACATGTGTAGTTACACAAAACATTTCCATTGTAGTTATACTGTGAAAGACTAACTATATTTCCCTCCATCTTATCCCAAACACATTTTATTCTATTTTCTCCTTTGATCTTGTCCTGTTTCAAAATTGTTTGTTTCAAACTATCCTCTCCCCTAATCTGCCCTCCCTTCTATCATCCTCCGCCCCTTAACTCCTCCCCCCCCTACTTTCCTGTAGGGTAAAATACCAAATTGAGTGTATATATTATTCCCTCCTTAAGCCAAATTCAATGAGAGTAAGGTTGACTCATTCTCTTTCACCTGCCTGCCCTACCCCTCCATTGTAATAGCTTTCTCTTGCCTCTTTTATGTGAGATCATTTATCCTATTGTATCTCTCCCTTTCTTCTCCCAATATATTCCTCTCACCTCTTAATTTTATTTTTTAGATATCATCCCTTCATATTCAACTCATCCTGTATCCTCTGTCTATGTATACATGTATATACATACACACACAAACACAAATACACACACATATATTTATATATGTATATGTACACACATACACCCTGCTATACATACATATATACACAAATATATACATATATTCCCTTAAACTATACTTACAGTGAGAAAAGTCTCATGACTTACAATTATTATTTTTCCATGTAGGAATATAAATACTTCAAATTTAATAAGTTCCTTATAATTTCTTTTTGCTGTTTACCTTCTGATCCTTCTCTTTCTTCTTATATTTCAAAGTCAAATATCCTGTTCAGCTCTCGTATTTTTATCAAGAATGCTGGAAAACCCTCTATTTCATTAAATGTCCATATTTTCCCCTTAATATATAATATCCATGAAGTATTATACTCAGTTTTGCCTGTTAGGTGTTTTTTTGTTTTAATCCTAGTTCCTTTGACCTACAAAATGCCATATTCTAAGTCCTTTGATCCTTTAATGTAGAAGCTGCTACAAGGTCTTGTGTTATCCTGATTGTGTTTCCACAATACTAAAATTGTTTCTTCCTGACTATTTGTAATATTTTCTCCTTGACCTTAGAACTATGGAATTTGGCTACAATTTTTCTAGAAGTTTTCCTTTGGGGATCTTTGTCAA
This sequence comes from Petaurus breviceps papuanus, assembly GCF_028583685.1. NCBI lineage: Eukaryota > Metazoa > Chordata > Mammalia > Diprotodontia > Petauridae > Petaurus > Petaurus breviceps. Next base: position 48,142,567 of record NW_027185809.1, read on the forward strand.
GAAGCTATTGGTGAATTCTTTGAATTTCTATTTTGCCCTCTGGTTCTCGAAAATCAGGGCAATTTTCCTTGAAAATTTCTTGAAAGATGGTGTCTAGGGTCTTTTTTTGATTGTGGCTTTCAGGTTGTCCAATCCTTTTTAAATTATATTTCCTGCTTCTATTTTTCAGGTCAGTGGTTTTTTCAATGAGATATTTAACATTGTCTTCTATTTTTTTCATTTGTTTGGATTTGTTTTATAGTATCTTGATTTCTCATGCAGTCATTAGCTTACATTTGCTACAATCTAATTCTGAAGGAATTTTTCTTTTCAGCGAGTTTTTGAACTTCTTTTTCCATCTGACCAATTCTACTTTTTAAGTCATTTCTTCTCTTCATTGTCTTTTTGGACCTCTTTTTCCATTTGAGTTAGTCTATTTTTTAAGGTATAATTTTCTCATGAGGTATAATATGCCTCAATAGTAAAAAGAAAACCTGTGTTCAGTAATTTGAACCTCCACTTGGGGCAGCTGTTGACTCATTTTTTCATGATTTTCTTGAATCATTCTCATTTCTCTTCCGAATTTTTCCTCTACTTCTCTTGCTTGATTTTCAATACCCTTCTTGAGGTCCTCCATGGCCTTCAACCTGTTCGTATTTTTCTTGGAGGCTTTTGATGCAGGAGTTTTCCCTTTGTTGTCTTTTTCTGGCTCTGTGTTTTGATCCTCCTTTTCCCCCAAAAAAAGTGTCTATAGTCTGATAGGGCTTCCTCTGTTTGTTCATTGTGCCAGTCAATTACTTGACTTTTGACCTCTTTGCCATGGTAGAACTCTGCTTCCAGAGTGAAGAGTTCTGTGTTCCAAATTTCTGCTGTTTTGTGCAATTGTTGTCAGAGTTGTTGTCAGAGCTATGAGTAGGGTGCCCTCCTTACAGCCACCACAAGCTTTGCCATGCTAAAGCTCCTTATCCTAGGACCTACACCCAAGACTGAGACCCAGATCCAAGCAGGTTAAAGCAAGAGCAATTCTGATCTAAATGGTCATTTGGTTTCCCTGCAATCTGTAGGCCTGGATCTCAGGAGGCAGCCATGAGGCAGTAGCTGTAGCCACCATTGTCACCTATGCCACCTCAGGAGCAGGGGCCAGACCATGCTCTTCTCTCACCCAGTTCCAACAGAGTTCCCTAATGACCTATTACTTTCTCTTTGGTGTTTATGAGTTGAGAAGTTTGGAAACCACTACAGCTGCCAGTGATTCACTCTCCTGAAGTCTCCTCTGACCTGTTTCTGCCACTGGTCTGGGCCTCTCTGGGTTTGGTCCTTTGCAGCTCAAGCAGGACAGTGCTCTGCTCCCTGCCCAGTACAATAGACCTTTCCTTTCTTCCTGCAAGGATTCTTTCAGCAGGAAATTTGTTTTTCTCTGTCATTTTGTGGCTTCTGTAACTCTAAAATTTGTTTTGAGTCATTTTTTACAGGTATTGGAGTTGGTAGCAGTGGGAACTCAAGCAAGTTCCTGCTTTTCCTCCACCATCTTGGCTCCACCCTGCCAAGACACACTTTTAAGTTTTATCTGAATCATTAACATTTTCTCACATACTTTATTTAGTCTAGAGAAACAACACGGTAATTAAGCCCTGAATTGTTTGCCAGTTTCTGATGTATAAATGCTCATCTTGTTCAATTATTTTCAGTCATGTCTTATTCTTTGTGACCCCATTTGGGGCTTTCTTGGTAAAGGTACTGGAATGGTTTGCCATTTCTTTCTCCAGTTCATTTTGCACATTAGGAAACTGAAGCAAACAAGGTTAAGTGACTTGCCCAGGGTCACATAGCTAGTAAGTGTCTGAGTCCAAAATTGAACTTAGAAAGATGAGTCTTCCTGACTTCAGGCCCAGTGCTTTATCCTATCCCCTTAGCTCCTATAAATGCTCATCCTGAAAATTCTACAGTCAGGTCTCATGAGACTGTAAGAACTTGCTTCAGAATATCCATACTTGGCTATAGCATACCTTTAATCATGGTGTATCTCATCAGACCCAACTTTTAAGCCCTTAGCTTATCGCAGTGAGGAAGGGACAAGATGAAAGGCTACAGATATTGATGTTTAAGCAGAGTAGGGAAAAAGGCAATACTATCATTCCCTATTTTTAATCCTTGAAAACTCTATAGATGAAAGTTTAGGGTGGAGAAGGGAGATATAAAGGAGCCAGTCCACTGAGACATATACCGAGTGGGGCTTCATAGAGCAGAACATAACACTTTGGTTGATGACTTCTAATTTGAAAAATGTAACACAATCTTATGAGTCATGAATATATTGCTAATGCTGAATTCTCTCCTTATTTAAAGAGTAAAAAAATGTCTCTGATTTTGATTAATACCTAGTATGGTGACTTACATGTAATAAGTGCTCAACAAATATCTGTGGTATAATAACTGACAATCCTCCAGATGTAAATACATTAAAACCTTCATGATGTGCAAATGGATTACATTTTTTCATATTCTCTTACTTTGGCATATATTAGGGAAAGTTTCACAAACTCTGTCTTTGAAAATAGGCAGTCCTTTTCCCTTGGGATTAATGTCATGTTGGTCAAATTGAACATTTTTTAAAGTTATATGGAAGAGGGACTACACAGGAACATTTCCAAATCTTCAAATAACATTAAATTATCTTTGAGGAGTAAAATGCTAAGCTAAAGGAGAGAATTAATAGAAGGCTATTTTGCAAATATATGATTAATAAAAAAGTGTCAAATGATATTAAGTAAAGAAATGCACAAATAACGCAAATTATTCATGCAAAAGAATTTTTTTTGTCCAGTTGCCACTCAAGTGATAATGAATTTCTCTAGAATTTGTTAGCTATAGTGGATCTTGGATAGAAAATACAATCAATGGGAACTTATTTCAAATAGCTTATAACTTGATAGAACCTTCCCAAATTTTCCTTCCATTGATATAGTCTTTAGAAATCCAGGGTCAAATCCAAACTGTGATAGGGCATTGGTGAAGGATAATGGACACTCATATATGACTCAGAGTAAAACAGAAATAAACATCAGTGTAGACTATTTCTACATATGTTGGGCAAATATGTTGCACATATTAAGTTATTAATAATTGTTGAAATGAATTAAATACATTATATTGCAAAACAAAAGTCAAAGAAATAAAATGTAATGAAACCAATAAAATGCAGTGTAATGGAGAAACAATTATTTTTATTTTTTTTCTACTTAATATTTTATTTTTTCCAATTATGTGTAAAAAAATTTTTAACATTCACTTTTATAAGATTTTGACTTCTATTTTTCCCCCTCCCTACTTCCCCTTTTCCCTTCTTACCTCCCCTCCCCAAGAAGGCAAACAATCTGATATTGGCTATACATGTACAATCATATTAAATATAATTCCACAATAGTCATGTTGTAAAAGAAGAATCAGAACAAAAGGAAAAAAAAACATGAGAAAGAAAAGGAGAAAATATCATACTTCATTTAGCATTCAAACTCCATAGTTCTTTCTCTGGTTGTGGATAGTATTTTTTATCATGAGTCTTTTGGAATTTTCTTTGATCACTGTATTGCTGAAAAGAGCTAAGTCTATCAAAGTTGATCATCTCACAATGTTGCTATTAATGTGTACAGTGTTCTCCGGATTCTGCTTACTTTACTCAGCATCAGTTCATGTTAACCTTTTCATGTTTTTTTTTCTGAAATCCACCTGCTCATCATGTCTTATAACACAATAGTATTCTATTACATTTTGTAATGGCAAGTAAAGTACTTTGCTGCTTGTTTCAGCTATTCAAGGGCCTTTGAGTCATCTTTGATTGTATCAAGAGCCTTTGTTGGAAACAGTATACACTGTTTTGCCCTTAATAGGCCTAGGGGAGTTTGAAGACGTTTCCTGCCCTTAATAAGCCTATCATAACCACATGGAGCCCATAGTGGGAGGAGTTTGCTGAAAGTGTGGAACAGGAAGGGTAGATCATGAAGGGTGAAACAGGAAAGAGTAGAACAGACAAAAGCTTGATCAGAACTGGGAGCAGGAAGAATTGAGAGAGAGAATACTTGTGATTTCAGTGCTCTGTTGGTTTGTGTTACTTTCTGAGAGAGAGAATGTTAGTGATGTCGGTACTCTGTAGAACTTTGTTTTTCTGTCAGACAAAAGCCTTGTCTGTTGTTCTGTCAGACAGAAGCACTCTATGTGTTGTTATTAGAAAAAAGTCCTGAAAGAGGACTGTACTGTTGTTACAGAGGTCCTGAAAGAGGACTTTTCCGTTGATTTGTGTTTCATTTCTCAGACAGAAGCCTTGTCTCTTGATTCATATTACTTGGTTAGACACAAGGTATATTGAGATGATAGTGTCAATAATGTGTGTAAATATTGTTGTAGCTCTGTTAAATTTAATGTATATAAATATTATTTTACCTCTGTTAAGCTTTGCCTTCCTAGAAACAGAAACTGGAAAGAACTTGGAGTAGAGTAGTCCCTGTAAGCTGAGATAAAGAACCAGAATCGAGAACTACCTATGGTATGAAACCAGGCAAGAGCTAGGGGCAATCAACCTGTGGAGGAGGAGCCATGGGGTTTGGAAGCCAGCTTTGAGTAAACATGAAAGAAGACTTTACTTGGATACTATGTATTGAGTGAGATTGTGACTTACTGTGACATGGGTGTGGATGTTTAAGACCATATGGCCATTTTAGTAATAAGTTATTATGTTATATTGTTGTGAATGTTGTGTTTCAGTTTCTTGAATGTTATGCTATAGTTTATTGCTGAATAAATAGAGATTTCACTATACTATGTAATCAGATCCTTAAAGTTATTCATAGCAGCAGTCCTCAGGAGATTTGTCATGACTGACTTTACACATTCATATACCACAACTTGTTCAGTCATTCCCAGTTGATGGGCATCCCCTTAGTTTCCAATTCTTTGTCACCACAGAAATGACTGCTATAAATATTTTTGTATACATGGGGCTTTTTTCCATTTTTAATGATCTCTTTTCACTACATACCTGCTAGTGGCATTTCTGGATCTAAAGTTACGCATAGTATTATGCCCTTTTGCACATGGTTCAAATTTGCTCTCCAGAATTTTTGGATCAGTTCACAAGTCTACCACCAATGCATTAGTGTTCCAATTTTCCCACATCTCCTTATGGATAACTTTCAAATCTACATATCTATCTCAATTTCTTCTCATAAGCTCCAATCACATATCTCCAATTGATTGCTGGATATTTCAGAGTGAATTTCAGTAGACATTTTAATTTACCAAGTCCAAAATTAAAAGCATTAGCTAGTGGCAACTAGGCGGCATGTGGATTGGTCACTGGGCAAGGAGACAAGGAGGCCTGAGTACATCCCTCCTCAGTCTTTTAACACCTGTGTCACACTGGGCAAGTCACTGTGTCAATTACCTCTAATGTAAAATGGGAATAATAACAACATCTACCTCCTAATGTTGTTATGAGGATCAAATGAGATAAGAGTTTTAAAATGGTCAGCATAGTATCTCACAAAGAATACAAAGGCAATCAATAAATGTCTATATTTTTCCTTCCTTCTACAAAAATCTACCTATCTAATAAAAAGGCAGCATTACCTACTAGCCTTGTCTCTTCTCAGACAGCAATAGCAATTGACTCACTGTTTGGCAAAGGCAAAGGCCCCAGATTCAGCTTTACCGACTTTGATCTATTTATTAAAATTAATAAATCAACATCATTTTCTCTCACATCACTCCTGAGCCTCCGGTTATTACAGTATTACAATTCATTCTTGCTTATATACAAAGGCCAATCAGCAATTCTTCTTTTATGAAACTCCCTATCTACAAGTAATGAAATACTTTAATAAATTTGCTATGACTGATCATATTTTATTTAGAGTCAGGCAGCATTAAAAGTACTAATTAAATCAGGAATTGTGAACAAACTTAATGAGATGAGACAGAGTACAAAACCCTCCTTTAGCAGATCTCCCAGAGACAAAAGTTCAAAAAAATTTTTTCTGTTCCAGCCACACCCCTTTTGGACAGATAGTCCTTTATTGTATGCCTGGTTCCTATCATCTATCGCTTCTCTCCACTCAAGCCCCCAACCTCAAACAACAATGAAAATTAAAACCACTTTGATGATGTTCACAACTCAATTTAAACTTGAACACTAAACTATCTCACTCAACTCTTCTTCATTTTTCACAATGTTTTCTTCTGAAAGGTAAAATATTCACAGCACTGTGCCTTTGAGATCACAACCCCTCTTCAGTCAATAGCTCATGCCAAGCTAGAGTTCTGTTGCTGCCAGCAATATTTGACATTTGGAATAAAGTTTTTTTCCAAGGAGCCCTGTGCATTACAGATACTATGTCCAAGGCATTGCGATAACTGTAGGGCAAGATGATAAAATCAGAGATATGGCACACTTTTTCTCTCAGGAACTCTCCTGTCTACTGAGGAAAGATTTTGTGTATGTGGGTGGAGATGGAGGTGGGGGTGGAGGTGGTGAGACATGTCAGGAGGCAGAATGAGGTAAATGCAATCAATATTCAGGTCCAGGAATCACCTGAAATTAACTTTTATGAGAAATCAGAGGAAACATTAGAATATCATATTTTCAAAAGGATGATGTTGCATTTACAAATAACTCGTGTCACATAATAATATGATTTCCAGAGAAAAAAGGAAGAAATGTGAGTCATTCTTTAAAAGGAACCAGAGGAAAACAAAACATTTTTTTTATTTAGATAGAAGAAAAGAGACATACAAAAGGTAATCAAGTACTATTGAAAAGAAAATATTATGCAATAGAAACAAAATTTTCATGTTTTTAAGACAAGGAAATGTTATTGTACTTCTAGGGAAGACAAAATAATTGGAAGTACGGAAGAGGGAAAATCAAAATGATCTTTCTTTTAAAAATGCATTGATTATTTTTCTTAACATTCTTTTTTTAGTATTGAGTTCCAATAAATGTTGAGTTCACATAAATTATATATATATATATGAAATAATATCAAACATTTTTCCATATTAGTCATGTTATAGAAAATATGATGAAAAAATATACTTCAGTTCACACTCAGTTTATCAGTTTTCTCTCTAGAGGTGGATAGTATTTTTCATCTTTCCTTTGGAATTATTTTGGGTCATTGTCTTTATCAGAATAGTTACATCTTTCATAGTTGATTATCATTACAATATTGCTGTTACTATGTGTATGATCCCCTGATTTTGTTCATTTCACTCTATATAAGTTCATGTAGATGTTCTCTGGTTTTTCTGAAACAATCTCATTGATCATTTTTATGCACAGTAGTACTATATCACAATCATATACCTATCTTGTTCAGTCATTCCCCAATTGATGAGCATCCCCTCAATTTCTAATTCTTTGCCACCACTATAAAGAAAAAAAAAGTTGCTATAAACATCTTTGGACATACATGTCTTTTTTTCTTTTTCTTTGATCTCTTTGGGAAACAGACCTATCAATAGTAATGCTGAATCAAGGGGTATGTACAGCTTGATAGGCCTTTGGGCATAGTACCAAATTGTCTCCAGAATGTTTGGCTTAGTCTACAACTTCACCAACAGTGTTTAAGTTTCCTTTTTTTGACACTGCTTCCAGAATTTGTTATTTTCCTTTGCTGTCATGATAGCCAATCCAACATAAGTTGGAACCTCAGAGTTGTTTTAATGTTCACTTCTCTAATCAATAGTGGTTTAGTCCATTTTTATATGAATATGCATAGATTTAATTTCTTTTTTCTCTGAAAAATACCTATTAATATTCTTGGACCAATTGGTGAATGGAACTTATTTTTATAAATTTGGTTCAATTCACTATATTGTTGAGAAATGAGTACTTCATTGGAGATAGTTTACTGTAAAAAAATGTTTTCCCATTTTCCTGCTTTCCTTATAATTTTAGCTGCACTGGTTTTATTTGTGCAAAATCTTTTTAATTTCATGTAATTGAAATTATCCATTATACTTCCTGTGATCCTCTTTATCTCCTTTTTTTGTCATAAATCCTTCCCTTATCAATACACTAATTTTCTATGATCCCCTAATTTACTTATGGTATCACCCTTTCTGTCTAAATTATTTATCCATTTTGACCTTATTTTGGCTTTGATGTGAGATGTTGTTCTATACCAAGTTTCTGACAAACTGATTTCCAGTAGAAAGTGATTTCTTAGTTAGTTTGCTTGTTTTTCTGTTTGCTTATTTTGATCCAGATCTTTGATTTTAAAGATGTTGCAAATTCCAGGTTAGAGAATCTCTTCCACAGATATAGATTGACAAGTTGTCAATGATTAATTGTTATAGATAGTTGCCTACAAAGTATGAGAAGCTATTTTACTTACTTATGATCACACAGAAATATATTATTTTTACAGCAGAACTTGAACAGAACTCCCATTTATGTAAAAACAATTAACAGAATAATTTCTAGTAACAAAAAATAGATGATAGATGAAAGAGGTAGACATAGAGAGAAAGAGACATAGAGAGAAAAAGAGAGATGAATGGCAAAATAGAAAAAAAAGATTAAATAGATGAGAGTAAATAGGCAGATTTATAGATAACGGATAGATAAAAATCCTCATCCAAAGGGTATATTTAAGGCATGGTTCATTTTCTGTCTGAAGGTGCTCATAACACATATGAAAATTATTTTTTTTAGTGTAGTTTAGCAATTTTTATGATCTTCTTTTGGACATCACAAGATTCATGTAAAATAGCATCAATATCTGAGTTTTTGATCAACTGATGTAACTTTTTTTTAATATGAAAGACATTTCCCTGTTCCTTTTACTGCTAAGTTGCCCTATAGTATATCACCTTAAAGGAGCATGCTACCTTACATTAACTAACATGGCTAGATCTTGTTTGCCCTTTAAAAGTCGTAATATAACCTTACCATTCCCTAAAATCATTATCCAAATCTATCTTATCCCATAATCGTAAGCATAAATCAAAGACTTTTGTTTTCTCTTTCTATATATGCACACATGCACATACATACATATTCTTCCCCATCTCTCTCTCTCTCTCTCTCTCTCTCTCTCTCTCTCTCTCTCTCTGTCTCTGTTTCAGTGAGATTTCATCAGTTCCCATGAACTCAATTATCATCTCTCTGAAGATTGTATGCAGATCTACATATCTAATTCTGGCCTCTCTCACAAATTATGTCACCAATTGCTTATTGGGCATTTCCCACTGGATGTCCCATAGACATCTCAAACTTAACATGACCAAAACAAAACTCATTATTCCATGAATACAAGATAATTACTGATAAAAGTGCATACTGATACAAGGTAAAGACTGATACAAGTGCAGTGACATGATAGTCAATGGTGAAAAAAAAAGATGACTATCTGCTCTTCCGCTTCAATATTTTTCTCACACTTATTCTTTGTCCTCACTATGACATTTGGTCCTTTGACTTTTTCCATGTCCTCCTAACAATAATTTCATTTATTTTATCAAGTTCTCGATGCCATAGAGATTTCAAGATCAGATAGAAGCAAGACCATTTTGTTTGTTTGTTTGTTTGTTTGAAATGGAGATCTAGAGTGACACTGGAGAATTTTGTTTTAGAAAAGTGGTGGAAGATGAAAGGTGTTGCCGAGAAGATGTGTAATGAAGAAATCGTTTGCTGGCTCTTCACAGATGTTTGGAAATCAAGAAGAAAAGAGATAAAACAGTGGCCAAATAGCATTTTCTCAATTCTCACAGAACTTGACTTTTCTGCAGCTTTTGTCACTGTTGATCATCTTCTATTTCTAACTGTTCTCTCTTGACCCAACACTGCACCCACTTGATTCTCCTTTTATGTGTCTGACCACTCCACCTAAATCTCCTATACTGTATTTTTTTTACCACCAAAAATGTTCAATGAACCATCTTCCTCCTCTTCCTCTTTCTCCTCATTCTTTATTCATATTTTTCTCTTACCTATCTTATCAACTCCTACAGGTTCAGTAATCATCAGAAAATTCCTCGATCTATATATAAAAACCCAATCCTTTCTCCTTACTTCCATTCCTGCATGACCAAGTATCTCTTAGAAATTTCAAAATCTATGTCCCATTGTCACCTCAAATTCAATATTTCTAAAACAGAAATCATTGCCTTTCCTCCCAAACTCTTCCCGCTTCTGAACTTCCCTAGTCACCAATATCTTCCCAGACACCAGTTTCTTAACTTTAGTAGCATCCTCAACTCCTCATTGACATTCATATTACATAGCAAAACTGTTGCCAAATCTTTACCTTCCCATTCATAACATTTCTTCATTATATTCCCTTCTCTTTCTTCCCACAGTTACCACCTTAATTCAAGGTCCTAATCACTTATACATTATAACCTCTTCATTTATTTTATCTGTCTCAAGTCATTTCTCACTTTAGTCCCTACTTGACTCAACTTTCTTTTATTTTACTATTATCATCATTTTTTCCCATTTATTTATTTATTTTTGCTTTTCAAGATTAATTTCCACAAGATTTTGAGTTACAAATTTTTCTCCCCATCTTTCCCCTACCCCCAACGAAGATAGTGAGGCTACTGAATACCCCTTTCCTCAATTTGTTCTCTCTTATAGTCTCACTCATGCCCCCCTAATTTTCTAGTAGGGCAAGATGGATTTCTATACCTCAGTGTCTTATTTCCCAGTTGAATGTAAAAATAATTTTTTTAAACATTTGTTCTTAAAACTTTGAGTTCCAGATTTTTGCCTTCTTCCCATCTCACCCACCCCCACTGGGAAGATAAACAATTCAATATAGGTTGTACATGTGTAGTTACATAAAACATTTCCATAGTAGTTATATTGTGAAAGACTAAATATATTTCCCTCTATCCTATCCTTCCCCCCACTTATTCTATTTTCTCCTTTCACCCTGTCCCTTTTCAAAAGTGTTTGCTTTTAGCTATGCTCTCCCCCAATCTGCCCTCCCTTCTATTATCCCCCATTCCTATGTGCTTCCCCTCAATTTTCCTGTAGGATGAGCTACCCAATTGAGGGTGTGTTATTCCCTCCTTAAGCCACATTCAATGAGAGTAAGGTTGTCACATTCACTTTTACCTTCCTGCTTTTCCCCTCCATAGTAACAGTTTTCTCTTGCCTCTTTTAATGAGATAATTTACCATAATATATCTCTCCCTATCTCCTCCCAATAAATTCCCCTCTCACCTCTTAATTTTATTTTATTAGATATCATCCCTTCATATTCAATGCATCTTGTGCCCTCTGACAATGTATACATGTATATAAATATGCCCACACTCATACCCACACTCATACATATATTTGCACACACATACACCCTCTTATAAATACACATATGTATGTATGTATGTATATATCCATATACACACACACACACACACACACACACACACACACACACACATATATATATATTCCCTTCAACTACCCTCATACTGAGAAAAGTCTTATAACTTACATTTATTGTTTTTTCATGCAGGAATGTAAATAGTTCAACTTAAGTTCCTTATGATTTATTTTCCTTATTTATCTTCCCATGATTCTCTTGCTTCTTGTTTTGAAAGTAAAATTTTCTGTTTAGCTATGGTTTTTTCATCAAGAAAGCTTGAAAATCCTATCTTTCATCAAATGACCATATTTTCCCTTGAAGCATTATACTCAGTTTTTCTGGGTAAGTGATTCTTGGTTTTAATCCTAGCTCTTTTGACCTCTGGAATATCATATTCCAAGCCCTTCCATCCCTTAATGCAGAAACTGCTAGGTTTTGTGTTATCTTGATTGTGTTTCCACAATACTCAAATTGTTTCTACCTCACTGCATGCAGTATTTCCTCCTTGACCCAGGAACTCTGGAACATGGCTATAATATTCCTAGAAATTTACTTTTTCAATAAGTGATCAGGGAATTCTGCCAATTTCTATTTTTCCCTCTGGTTCTAGAATATCAGAACAATTTTGATTGATAATTTTTGCAAGATGATGTCTAGGCTCTTTATTTGATCATGGCTTTCAGGTAGTCCAATAACTTTTAAATTATCTCTCCTGGATCTATTTTTCAGGTCAGTGGTTTTTCCAATGATATATTTCACATTGACTTCTATTTTTTTTTCATTTTTTGTCTCTGTTTTACAGTATCTTCATTTATCATAAAGCCATTGGCTTCCATTTGTTTCACTAATTTTGAAGGAATTATTCACTTCAGTGAGTTTTTTAAATTCCTTTACCATCTGGACAGTTCAACTTTATAAGGCATTCTTCTCCTCATTGGCTTTTTGGACCTCTTTTGTCATTTGAGTTAATTTATTTTTAAGGTGTTATTTTCTTCAGTATTTTTGGGGATCTCCTTCAGCAGGCTATTGACTCACTTTTTATGATTTTCTTGCATCGTTCTCATTTCTCTTCCCAATTTTTCCTCCACTTCTCTTACTTGATTTACAAAATCCTTCACGAGTTTCTCCAAGGCCGGTAACCAGTTAACATTTTTCTTGGAAGTTTTTGATGCAGGATTTCTGACTTCATTGTCTTCCTCCTCTTCCATGATTTTATCTTTTTTGTCCCCCCCAAAAAGGAATCTATTATCTGATTATGTTTCCTCTGTTTGCTCATTTTGCTAGTCAATTACTTGACTTTTGAGCTCTTTGCCAAGGTAGATCTCTGCTTTCCGAAAGGGGAGATGTTTGTCCCAAATCACTGGAGTTTTCACAGATGCCAGAGCTATTAGGAGGGGGCCCTCTCTACAGCCCCACAAGCTCTGGCACACTGACCACACACCTCTGGACAACCACCAAAGACCGTGATCCAGATCCAAACATGTTAAAGCAAGAGCAATTGCTCAATGAATGGTCCCTTCATCAACCTAAAATCTCTAGGACAGGAGCTCTGGAGTCAGCCATGAGGCAGCAGCTGCAGCCACCCCACCTCTGCCAGTTCTCACCCTGGGGTCAGGGACTGAACTGAGCTCTTCAGTCTTCCTGTTCCACAGGAGTTCCACACTGACCCTTTGTTTTTTCTTTGGCTTTTATAGGTTGAGAAGTTTGGAAGCCACCACAGCTGCTGGTGAGTCACTCTCCTGAAGTCTGCTCTGGCCACTATTGGTCAGGGCTGCCCTGGGGCCAGAACCATACTGCTCTTACCAGATTGTGTACGTCTCCCAGCTTGGTTCAATAGCCTGCCAGGCTGCCTTCAGCACATTTATTTCTCTCTGTCACTTTGTGGGTTTTGTAGCTCTAAAACTTGTTTAGATTCATTTTTTACATGTATTTTTATTGATTGGAATGGGAGCTCACACCAAGTTCATGCTTCTACTCAGCCATCTTGGCTCTGCTTGACTCAACTTTCAAGGCAATTTTCCTCATGCATAGGCATGATCAGTAGCACCCTGTCTTCTCAATCAATGTCAGTCATTTCCTGTTCTCTTCAGCGTCAATTATAAAGGCCAATACTTTTCGTTTAAAACTCTTTATAAACTGACCTCTAAACCTTTTCAATTTTCTTATACTACATTTTTGCTTCTTTATCTGCAACTTATAAACCTACCCTCTTCACCTATTCAAAAAGAAAAAGAAATCCCTCAGTGCAATCCTAATACACACACACACACACACACACACATATATATATATTATATAATAATTTTAACTTATTAATTATTGTGGGTAAATAAGTCATTATAATTTTACAGGAATCATTTTCATTTGTTGTTATCCTTTTGATTTATATTGTAGTCATTCTGTATGTTGGTTTTTCTGGTTTTGCTTATTAGCATCAGTTAATATGTCTTTCCATGCTTCTCTGTATTCCTTTATTTTCACATCAAGTCATGTTTTTTGGAAGTTATTATTATGGAGGAAAATCGCATTATTTAATATCCTCCCAGTAATGCCCTTGCTGGAAACAAAGCATTGATCTTAATGAACCATGAATCTAATTCAATGCAGCACTTCTGAGGCCCCTACTTTGCTTTCTCTAAAGGATTATTATAGGTTGTAAGATTTTAGAAGGAGCGAACAGCCTTCATGATAATACTTTTTGGTTTTTGGGAAAACTGGAGCTACTGAAGAACCTGTCATTTGGAGGTGACCCAAGGAGAATATTTCTAAATATTCTATGAATTTTTCTATACTATATCTGCATAACTAGCTGAAAAGTCAGTCAATCAGGAGATTATTTTGTCTCCAAAAGGCCAGTTTGGCAATACTTTTTAAAGACATGATTGGATTTTAGACTGAATTTATTCTGTTAAATGCTAAGTAAATAATCTCAGTCCTGTCATTCTAAAATAAGGACATAATTCTAGCAACTTGATCATCATCTTCTATTAAAATGTGACTTCATTTGTCAGAAGTTTTCATTTCTTAATTTTTTTCTCCTTTATATTGTTTGTTAAAGACTAATCAGTATCATGTTGTATCCAAAAGTTTTCTTCAATGCATAAGTTTATAGACTGGTTTAGAAGTAGACTGGAGTTCAAAATCTGATTCTCCACAAATGCCTCATTAGTTATAATATAAAAAGACATATTTCACACTCATCTATGTTTCCATTTGTTGTCATAAGTGTGTGCTTTAGAAGTGGAACTGAGCTGTTCATAGACTCTGTCTGCCAAAAAAATTGCTTTTACATAAAATATTTTATTTTCATTATATTTTTACTCAGTAGTTTCTTAAGAAAACAGATGTATTTGGAATAACATTCTTTGGAGAAATAAGTTAGCATATTGAACAGCATGCTAGATTTGAAATCAGGAAGCCATGAGTTCAAATCATGCATCTAACACTAGCTGATATGAGCTTTGTAGATGATGAAAAGTCACTTAACCCATCAGTTTCCTCATGTGGGTAATAACACCGATAAAACCCACTTCAAAAGGATGTTGTGAGGCTAAAGTGAGATAATTTGTGTAAAGCATATCACAATATGTTAAGTATTATATAAATATTAATTTGTATTATTATTAAAGAGAGAAAACATGTTTGTGGTCATTTTAAAAAATCTACAAGTGCTTTAACAAAATGGGAGCATGAAATTCCCCCTAAAATTTTCTTATGTGAATGGAATCTTAGAATCATGGCTCATAAAAACACATTTTTTGAATTGATGGTACTGCCAAATATTTTGCATTTTACACTTTCAATGGGTGATTGCCCCCTGGTGGACATTTGTCAAAAAAATCACTTGGCTGAGAAGAAAGGTTAAAGGTTTTTGTTTTTGTTAAGGTCATTTGATTTAAAAAGTTAGTTGTGTTTCCTGGACATTTTGACTTTTCTATGAGGAAATGTCCATTAAGAAATCATATAAATATATTTCTAAAGCTACACAGATGTTTATAATAAGGTTCATAATAACAACTAACACGGAGCTTTTAAAGACTAAAAAGATAGATACACATACATAGGTATGCATACATACACATACACATGTACATTTATCCTCATAGACATTGGAACCAAGTAACACAGGAATTATCTTCATTCTACAGAGGGTAAAAACTGAGCCTTTGGAGTTTAAGTGATTTCTTTACACAACAAGACCTTTTCCTGATCTAGCTCTTTTCACTGAGCCTCACTATTTCTTCATAGATTTCAAGTTATATGAAATATTACATTTCATCTGGGTCAATTTCTTAATTATACAGATGAGGAAAACCAACATTTGTATTAGTAGGAAGTGGAAAAGTTGGTATTTAAATCCAAGTCTCCTGATACCAAATTCAGTATTATTTCTACTACCTCACACTGCCCCTTCAGTTACCAAACTACTGAAAACAATGTGTAATTTTTATCTGCTTACCGCTTTTGAATAGCTATATCATTTTTGTCAGACAGATAAAACATTTTATGCTTTGGATTCCATTCATGAAGTTGGAAGGCATTTTTGAGGTTCCTCAAGTCCAACCACCTCATTTAGTCTGCCTAGAACCTGAAACACAGAGAAGTTAAGGAACCTGCTCAAGGTCACAGAAGTACTAAGTGGCAGAGCCACGATTTATGCCTAGATCCTATACAACCAAATCAAAAAATGTTTTCTTCCAAACTGTACCTCTTTAAATTGAAACTGTGTAGACCTGGAATAAATTATGCTACTTAAATATGTACCATAGCTATAATTCAGACTCCTCTAATTTCTCTCTGAATCCTGTAGTTAATGACTTACTTCTCTAGGACACACACACATTAGTTCTAGCTACATAATTACAAATAAGAGAAAATTCTAAAATGTTGATCATGTACTAAATATTGATGTGAATAGCAGATGATGGGCTGAGTTGGAGTGAATGTTTTCACCACAAACACCCAGCTGGGTGGATTATATTGCCAATTTATTGTACAACTGTGGCACAGTAGATTGACAGCTGGCCTTGAAGTTAGGAAGACCTATTTTCACGTATTGCCTGTGACACATTGGCTGTGTGAGACTGGGTGAGTCATTAAGGCTCAGAATCACTGAGAGTTTCCTCTCAGTGCTCTAGGCAACTCAATAAAACTATAATTTGCAGAAACAGTGCCAAATTGTATTGATGGAAGGAGTTGCCTTACCCAGGAGTTTCCTATATTTGGAAGGTTCTAAGTCCAGTCCCTTTCTCTGCCCTGTCCTAAATCTATGGAGTAGCTAAATTGGAAGAAATAAATTACTCTTTCTTGTTATTATCCTCAATATTTAATGTCAAATAAAGGACATGTTTCACTTAATATTGGTTGATATAATATGAAAGAAGTCATGAATTATAGCACTGGGAGAATTTTGGAAGTTTAGAGAGTCCAACCTCCTCACTTTACAGATAAAGAAACTGGGGCATAGAAAGATTAAATGACATGCACAAAGAGGTAGGTAATTATATAGCAGATTCAGGATTGGAACCTGAGTCCTCTGACTACAAAAGGAATATACTTTCCATTTTGTTATGTTGACTCTCAGCCTACAAATACCAAGCTAAATGTATATTTCTTTGTAATATGAAATTGTAATGTATTTTAAAAGTGACTGTGGAATTTGTACTGTTAAATGCAAATATTTCACTTGAAGTATTTTCTTTTCAAAATAACATTTAGATTTCATCTTGACACATTTAAAAACTGAATTAGCTAGCCAATTGAATTTTAATAAGGAAATAAAAGGACATTCAGATCAACTCAATTGATTGATGGATTTCTGAATTGGGAATGGACCAAAAAGAAGCTTAGTAAAAACAATCACCATTGGTTGAAACACAAAACATTTAGCTAATCAATTTTCACATTATTAGAGTTCTAGAGACAAATTATTGAATGCCTGAGAAGATAAAGGCATAAGATAAAAGAAGAGGGCAAAGAGGATGGAAGGGGAAAAGAGAGCAATTGAGTAAACTGTTGACTATGTCATGAAGTTGACTAGGCCCAGCCCTGAGCAGAACCTTCTGGGGAACTGAGCAAGAAATGAGCCAGACTCATTACTGAGGATATAAAATGACATGACAAATGAGATTACAAATGAGACTGCATATAAGCATTTTACAACTTTTAAAGTGCTATATAAATATATAATTGTAGTAGCAGCATCAATAGCAGCTGTTGCTGCTGCTGCTGCTGCTGCTAATAGTGGTCATTAATACTAATATGAATATTATTTTGCTATTTTCATCATACTTGTATCACATGTGATTTTTCTTCTTCTGTGCAGATCTGACCATGTCACTTACATTCCCCAAAATCATCATTGGATCCCTATTGCTTTTAGAAAATAATACAAACCCATTATTTTGACATTGAATAGCTTTTCTAATCCGGCTTCAATATGCCTTCCCAGATTTGTTACACACTCATTCCTTCATGAGTCCTGTGTTTAAGCTAAAGTCATCTTTTTGTTGTCACCTGACATATGCATAGAAGGAACTATGTTGAAAAAAAAGGAAGCAAAACTTAAGGTTGTGTTTTACTTAATTCAGATCATGTTTTTTTTTTTTATTTTCTGATTTTTTTAAACAGGAAATAATATACAGTGGACTATTTTATTCTCTACATTTACCTTCCAGACCATCCTGTGATTCTTACGATGATGGGTTACTACATATACTTGAATGTGAGAAGTAACAGAAAAGATAGAATTTTAAGACACATACGAGAAGAAATTATTCAGGAAGTTCTGTATTTATGATACATTATATGACCTAACTGACAGCTCCCAGAAAGCAAGTTAGATTCTCTTTGGGGATTTTATGATAACCTAAAAATGAATCATTAATGGACTGCGATTCATTGAAGAAGTAACTACATCACTGAAATCGGAATTCCATTGAAGGATCACTGTATTAACCACCTTCCTCATGAATTCTCCACAATTTTTCTCTGAGTACGGTCACAGAGATGCATGAGCACAGAGGAATCAAAGAATGCTAAAATACTTATGTAGGAGAAAATTATAGGGAAAAAGAAGAGATGGAAAATAACTGCCTTTCACAGGATTAGAGATAAATAGCTGAAAAGGACATCAAAAGCCATCTATTCCAATGTTCTTATTTTACCAATGAGGATACTGAGACCCAGGGAGGGTAAGTGACTTCCTCAAATAAGTATCAAAGTCAAGAAATGAAGCCAACATCATACTGAAAAGCCAGTGCTCCTTTTACTGTACCATGTAACTGAGCATGCTTTCTCATCAACTAGCTAAAGGACAGAATTACAAGGAATTGTTTATAAAAGAGTTGAATGTGTTTCATTGATTTCTTTTGTTTTTATAGTGTTTGCAATCTCCAATGTATTCCTCTTTCTTCCTACCTAGAAAATCATTCTTAAAAACAACAAATAAAATAAAATAAAATAAGAAGGGGAAAAATACAATCCATATTTTCAAATTGCCTTTCTTATTTGAAGGTCTTCTGGTTTTTCTTTTGGTTTTCAAAAGCAAAATTTTTTGAGTGTTACTGAAATCATTCAAGTTAGTGACTACCTTTAAGAGTTTGACAGTTTGTTTTTGTTTCTGACAGTTATTGTCAATTCTATCAATTGAGTCTTTCTCTGTATTTAGAAGTTCTGATAATTTTCTTGCAGTATTTCTTACATTGTGATATCAAGGATTTTGTTGTGGTTGCGATTTAATCATGTTCTTTTGAGAGACATAATGTTTATGTCGTGTCTGTGCATCCTGTCTTCAAGATGCTTTGCTTTGGTATGTATTCTTTCAGTCTTTTTTTGCCTTTTAATGTCTTTGACCAAATTTTCCACTGTGTTTTTATGTTCCAAGTATCTTTCACTTCTTCAGGGAGACTGCCCATCACAGACAAATGAACTGTTTTAAATTCTTTGTTGAACATAATTTTCTGAATTAAGAGCTCTCTATTTTTTTTTACTTAAATTAGGTTTTCATTTTTAAATTTAATTTTATTTAACTTGCTTTCACTCCATGCTCAGAATGTTCTCTTTTCTCATCTCTGCCTTTTGGCTTCCCAATCTTCCTTCATTCCTAGCTAAAATCCTACCTTAAGTAGGGAGCCTTTTCTCTTCCCCCTTAATTCTAGTTTATTTGTCTCCAATTATTATTATTAATTAGATTATCTCCAATCTAAGTTATATATATATCCTTTTTGTGCATAGTCATTTGCATGATGCTTTCCCCATTAGAATGATGGGTACTTCAGAGCAGGAATAGTCTTTTGCCTTTCTTTGTTTCCTTACTTGGTACATTATTTGGAACATATTAATGATTAATACATTTTTGACTGCCTGAAAATGATTGGAATCATTATGAGATTTTGTTACTGTTATTCATGATCTCTGAGGGGTTTGTAGGTTTTTGTCTTTCATCATGTATTATTGATTAATTTTCTTTATATTGTAATATTTACTAATTATATTTCTGCTTTTTAGTTTGGTTTTGTTCATTCTTCATTTTGATTAGTATCCTTGCTGTTCTCTTATTTATCTACTAGGCTCTTTTTTGTCTTGATAATTTTGATTTTTATTACATATTATATGTGAATATAATATATGATAAAATATATAAATATACTATATATTTATTAAGTGATTTTTATTATATTCTTAGTTACCACTTTCTAGCCTCTACTATTTTACTGACATAATGGATGCCAGGAATTTGAACTGAAGTGTTTCTTCAGCTTCCTAAGATGGGGGATGTGAGATTTCCTTGCTTGCTCCTTGTCCTAAGTAAGATCCAGAGCAGGGGAATAGGCACACTTTGGTTTCCCATGAACTTTCTCTCAGGCCCTAGACAACTTCTTGAGATGGCAGGTTTTTAGGCCTCGAGTTTCTCTCTCCATTCTTGTCCTATATTTTAGGTGAGACAAAATCACCATCTTTAGCTTATTGGCTTTACTGGTTAAAAAAACAAACAAACACAAAACAAAACAGGGGAAATGAATTAGATAAGGATGGGTCAGAAATAAGCAAACTTATCAGCTTAATATATGATAACTTTGATGATATTAAGTACTTAGAAAAGAACTCCTGTTTGAAAATAAGTATACAGAAAAATTGAAAGAGGCTTGTTTATAAAACATTTTATACCATATATCATACAAATAGGTCAAAATAGATATATAAGCTGAATATTAGAGATCACATCAGAAAAATTTAAAAAATAACAGATATCATATGTTTAAATGACTAGGTTAAGAAATTCTTAGTCAACTAAGGGACAGTGGTTATCAAAAATATATAAAAAATCATTTCAAAAATATGAAATTGGAAAGCTTTTGCCCTTAAAAAAATCAATGCAACTAAGAAAATGAGAAGTGGTGGGTTTACAGGAAAAAATGAATCAAATGTTTCTGAATAGTGCAGCTAGATGACACAGTGGATAGTGTGCCAGGTCTGGAATCAGGATGACCTGAATTCAAATTTGGCCTCAGACACTTGCTAGCTATGTGATACTGGACAAGTCATTCAATCTGTGTGCCTCAGTTCCCTGGTCAATAAAAAAGGGATGGATAATTATAACACCTATCTTATAGGGATGTTCTGGGGATCAAATGAAATAGTAATTGTAGTCATATAGCACAGTACTTGGAATGTAGTAAGATCTATATAAATATTAACTAGTAGTAACAATAGCCAAGATATATGGAGAACTAAGACAAATATAAAATACCAAAAGTCATTCCTCATTGGATAAGAGATATTAGCAAATAATTCTCAAAAGAAATGTTATTAACAATTATTTGAAAGAATGATTCAAATGAATGATAATTAGGAAAATGCAAACCAAAAAAACTTCAAAGTTTCATCCCATTCTAAGAAAACCCTCAAAAATGGCAAAGTATGGGAAGAGTCACTTTTTATAAGGGCACTGAAAAGCCAGACTCTCTAATGTACTATTGGTGGAGCTATGAATTGTGTCAACTGTTCTGGAAAGCAATATGGAATTGCCCTAAGAAAGTAATCAAAATACCTTTGACAAAGAGATCACATTACTAATATACTCCAAAGGGGTGAACAATAAAAATATCTAATATAATTCAAAATACCTTAACAGAATTTTTATAATACCATATAGCTAGAAACAAAGTCTATATATATCAATTGAAGAATAACTAAAAAGTTTGAAATGTGATAGAATATTGTTATTCCCCAAGGACCAAAAAAAATGAAAAATTCATTAGAAGATTTATAAATCATTGTAAAGGGAAATAAGTAAAAACAGGAAATATGCAGATGTATGAATGTATGTACATTTGTGTATATGTATGAAAATCACTCAATTTTGATCTGCCTCAGTTTCTTTATTTGTAAAATGGGGACAATAATAACACCTGTCTCCCAGGTTGTTGTGAGGATTTCACTAAATCACCTGTAAACTTTAAAGTACAATATGTTATATTTTATAAGGCTATTTCTTTTTTAGAAAACTATATAATTTATTTCAGGCAAGAAGATATATTGATTTTGTGAAGCATCTCTGTATAAATAAATGAACCTCAAATACACAAAGTTGAATCTGCAAGTATAATCATATATGTCTTGGACTGATAGCACCATAGATCCTCAGTCATGGTCTCTAGCCTGAAGCATTCATTTTATTTGTCTTTCATGCACAACCTAATATATCCTATTGATGAAAAGGTTTTTGTCACGGCATGTCATACTTTGAGACCCATTTACATGGCATTTGATACAAATCATGTCATAAAAGCAGGATTCTGGGAAAATCTGAATACTAAAAGCCCAGGATTGCTTTAAGTTGACAGGATCATGAATTTCTTAGCTTAATGACACTTTTTTTTTTTTTTGCCTTCAAGGAACTTACAATCTAATGGAAGAAAGAAAAATTACTACTCAACAAAGCCAACTCAGATGATACATGTAGTATTCTGAAGAAGTAATCCCCTATCTCTTTGCCATAGGGAGAAAATGATTTTTTCATTATCTCCTCTGCAGGTCCTTTGGTGGTTTTTTTATTGCATTGTGCTCGATATTTTGTTTTTTTCTTCTGGTTTCTTTTCATTTCTGTTGGTGTTGCGGAGTAGCATCCTTTCTCTTCCCATTATTATGTATATAACTTTATTTTTTTATTATTAATTTGTTTATTTACTTTTAGTTTACAAGATTCAATTCCACAATTCCTTCCCTCCCTCCCCCCCACCCGCCAATAGCGGCATACAATCAAGTATAGAATCTGCAAATACTTTCACATTAGACATTAGTCAGGTTATAAAGATGGATTGTATCAGATGGAATGAAAAAATGGTAAATGAGGTAAAAAAATGGTAAAGAGGAAATAAAACCAAACCAAAAAAACAAAAAGATCAGACAGTTTGCTTCAATCTGGATTCAAACTCAGTTCTTTCTAGTTCTATCTCTGGATGTAGACATATCTCTCAATCATGAGTCTTTTGGGATAGACTTATATCACTGCATTCCTGAGAAGAGTCCAGTCTATCAAAGCAGTTCATCACATGTACATTGTGTCTGTAATTGTGCACAAATTTCTCCTGGTTCTACTCTTCTCACTCAGCATCAGCTCGTTTAAGCCTCTCCAGATAAATATGAATTCCATCTGCTCCTCGTTTCTTATGGCACAATAGTATTCCATTACATGCATATACCACAACTTTTTCAGCCATTCCCTAATTGGTGCATACCCCCTTAATGTCCAATTCTTTACCACCGCAAAAAGAGATGCTATAAATATTTTTATACATATGGGTCTTCCTCCCACTTCTATGATCTCTTTGGGATATAACCCTGGAAGTGGTATTTCTGGGTCAAAGGGAATTAAGTTATTTATAGCCCTTTGGGCATAATTCTAGACCACTCTCCAGAAAGGTTGGATCAGATCACAACTCCAACAGCAATGCATTAGTGTTCCAATTTGCCCACATCCTCTCCAGCATTTGTCATTTTCCTGTTTTGTCATCTTAGCCAATCTAACTGGTGAGATGTGGTACTTCAGAGAATTTCTTTCTCTGAAAACTGCCTGTTCATATTCTTTCACCATTTATCAATTGGGGAATGACTTGTATTCTTATAGATTTGACTCAGTTCTCTGTATATTTTAGAAATCAGTCCTTTATCAGAGACGTAAGTAGCAAAAATTCTTTCCCAATTTCCCACCTCCTTCAAAATCTTGGTTACATTGGCTTTGTTTGTACAGAAGCTTTTCAATTTAATGTAATCAAAATTATCCATTTTGCATTTTATAATGATCTCTAATTCTTGTTTGGTCATAAAGTCTTTCCCTCTCCACAAATCTGACAGCTAAACTATTCTTGCTTTCTGAGATTGCTTGCAGTATTAACCTTTATAACTAGATTATGTACCTATTTAGACTTGATTTTGGTATATGGTGTTAGATAATGGTCTATGTCCAGTTTCTGCCATACTATATTCCAGTTTTCCCAACAGTTTTTGTCAAATAGTATGTTCTTATCCCCAAAACTTGGGTCTTTTGGTTTATCAAATAATAGATTATGATAGTCACTGACTGCTGAATCACATTGCCTAATCTATTCCATTGATCCACTACTGTATTCCTCAGCCAGTACCATGGAGTTTTAATGACTTCTGCTTTATAATACAGATTAAAATCTGGTATAGCTAGTCCACCTTCCCTAGCATTTCTTTTCATTAATTCCCTTGATATTCTGGACCATTTGTTCTTCCAAATGAATTTTGTTACTATTCTTTCTAGCTCTATGTAGCAGCAAGCACCCCGGCGTACTCAGGGTTTGCTGCCACCACAGGTTCTTGGATCTGCTTTGATAAAGGAAAGCAACTCAAAATGGATTAACAAGCTTACTTTAATCAGTCAGACATATATCGTTTACCTTGTTCAGGGGAAAAAGATCAGCACCCCAAACTTCAAAGTATACAGGCAGAATTATCAAGACAGAAACAGATCTAGTAGACAGATTTCAAACTGTCCAACCATTACATCCATACCCAGTCAACATCTGGGTTTTTTCAAAGCCGGGGGGCTCGGGACAACGGCTTCCCAGAATCCATATCAAATCACAGAACACTTCTCAAAGTGAGCCCCAAAACAAAGCTACACATCAGGGCTTATATAGCCTTCTTCTGGCTCAGAGAATGTAACAACCTTATTGACTCACTGGCCAATCAAGAAGTATCTACTGAAAAACAAGCCTCCCACCCCAGGCTCCAGGTGCACTTTAGCCTAGGGGCAGGGAAGATCTTTAAATTTGCATTCCCATTACACTCTATAAAGTCTTTTTTTTGTCAATTGATTGGTATGGCACTAAATATATAACTTAATTTAAGTAAAATTGTCATTTTTATTATATTAGCTCAACCCAGCCATGAGCAATTGATTTTTTTTTCCAATTAGTTAGATCTGACTTTATTTGTGTGAAAAGTGTTTTGTAGTTGTGATCATGTAGGTCCTGGGTTTGTTTTGACAGGTAGATTTCCAAATATTTTATAATGTCTATAGTAACTTTGAATGGGGTTTCTCTTTCTATCTCGTGCTGTTGAATTTGATTACAAATATACAAGAATGCTGAGGATTTATGTGGGTTTATTTTATATTCTGCAACTTTGTCAAATTTATTTATTGTCTCAAGTAGTTTTTTACTTGATTCTCTAGGATTTTCTAAGCATATCATCATATTATCTGTAAAGAGTGATAGCTTGGTCTCTTCTTTGCCTAATTAGATTCCTTTGTGTTCATTTTCTTCTCTAATTACTTCTGCTAACATTTCTAGTACCAGATTGAATAAGAGGGGTGATAATGGACACCCTTGTTTCACCTCTGATCTTATTGGAAATGCTTCTAGCTTATCCTCATTACAAATATTACTTGCTGATGATTTTAAATAGATGCTACCTATTATTTTAAGAAAGGTTTCATTTATTCCTATACTTTCTAATGTTTTTAATTGTAATGGATGTTGTATTTTGTCAAAAGCCTTTTCTGCATCTATTGAGATATTTATGTGGTTTCGATTAGTTTTGTTGTTGATGAGATCAATTATAAACATGGTTTTCTTAATATTATACCATCCTTGAATAAATCCTACCTGATCAAAATGTATTATTCTTGAGATAAATTGTTGTAGTCTTTTAAATAATATTTTATTTGAAATTTTTGCATCTATATTCATGAGGGAAATTGGTCTATAATTTTCTTTCTCTGTTTTATCTCTTCCTCATTTAGGTATCAGTACCATATTTGTTTCATAAAAAGAATTTGATGGGAATCTTTCTTCACTAACTTTCCCAAATAGTTTGTAGAGTATTGGAATCAATTGTTCTTTAAATGTTTGATAGAATTCAATAGTAAAGCCATCTGACCCTGGAGATTTTTTCCTAGGGAGTTCACTGATGGCTTGTTTGATTTCTTCTTCTGAGTTGGGGTTATTTAAATAATTTAATTCCTCTTCAGTTAATCTGGGCAACTTGTATTTTTGTAAATATTCATCCATTTCCCCAAGATTGTGAATTTTATGTGCATACAATTGGGAAAAATAATTCCTAATTATTGTTTTGATTTCCTATTCATTGGAGGTAGATTCACCCTTTTCATTTTGATACTCATAATTTGGTATTCTCTTTATTTTTTTATCATATTAACTAAAGGTCCATCAATTTTATTGTTTTTTTCATAAAACCAGCTCTTACTTTTATTTATTAATTCAATAGTTTTCTTAATTTCAATTTTATTAATCTCTCCTTTGGTTTTCAATATTTTTAATTCAGTATTTATTTGGGGATTTTGAATTTGTTCTTTTTCTAGGTTTTTCAATTGCATTCCCAATTCATTGACCTCCCTTTTCTCTAATTTAATCATGTATGCACTTAGGGATATAAAACTTCCCCTAAGAACTGCCTTTAATGCATCCCACAAATTTTGGTATGTTGTCCCATTATTATCATTCTCTTGAATGAAATTACTGATTGTTTCTATAATTTCTTGTTTGGCCCACTCATTCTTTAGGATTAAATTGTTTAATTTCCAATTAGTTTTTAGTCTATCCTTCCATGGTCTTTTATTGCATATAATTTTTATTGCATCATGATCTGAGAAAGATGCATTTAATATTTCTGCCTTTCTGAATGGAATTGAGAGGTTTTTTCTGCCCTAGAACATACTCCTAGAACATTTGAGTATGTGCAATGGATTGCTGAGAAGAAAATATATTCATTTTTATCCCCATTCAGCTTTCTACAGAGATCTATTACATCTAGCCTCTCTAAAATTCTATTTGCCTCCTTAACTTCTTTCTTGTTTATTTTTAGGTCAGAATTATCAAGTTCAGAAAGGGGTAGATTAAGGTCCCCTACTAGTGTAGTTTTTCTATCTATTTCTTCCTCTAATTTCTTTAACTTCTCCTCTAGGAATTTGGACGCTATACCACTTGGTGCACATACGTTAAGTAATGATATTGCTTCATTCTTGATGGTGCCTTCTAACAGCATATAGTTTCCTTCTTTATCTCTTTTAATTAGATCTATTTTTTCTTTTTCTTTATCTAAGATAAGGTTTGCTACCCCTGCTTGCTTTACTTTAGCTGAGGCATAATATATTCTACTCCAGCCTTTTACCTTTACCCTGTGGGTATCTCTTTGTTTCAAATGTGTTTCTTGTAGACAGAATATTGTATTATAGTTTTTAATCCATTCTGCTATCTGCCTCTGTTTTATGGGAGAGTTCATCCCATTCACATTCACAGTAATGATGACTGTCTCTTCCCCTCCATCCTATTCCCTCCCTTGCTTATGTGTTTGTTTCTTCCTTCTCCCTTCACCTCTTTAATGGTTTTCCTTTTGACCCCCACCTCCCTCAGTGTTCCCTCCCAGTAACCACCCCTTCTTTACCTACCCTCTCTCCTTACTACTATTTCCCTTCCCTCTAATCCCCTCCTTTTTATCCCTCCCTTACCCTTCTAGTGCCTGTAGGACACAATAGATTTTTATAACTATCAGAGTATGTTATTCCCCTTTGACCCCAAACCAATGAGAGTAAATTATATACAGTCCTCCTCTCCCTCCTTTTCCTCTATTTAATGAGTTTTTGTGTCTTTTCACATTAGAATCTTAAAATTAACTGATTATGTTGATCCCTCTTTTAACCAGAACCAGTGGTTCAAATGGTGTTCCTCTCCCTCTTTCTTTCCCCTCTACTATAGTGTGTTTTTATGCCTCTTTGTATGGCATAATTTACCTTTTTCTGTCTCATTCTTTCCTTTTATCCCATTGCAGTCACTTTGACCCCTTTAATAAGGTTTTTTTTATCATCAGATTAGTTCATTTATACACACACACTATATCTATGTATAACCCTTTTAAAGGTCATGATAAACATATAAATTTTTATATTGACAGTTAGCTTCTCATATAAAGATGTGAATATTTTGCTCTTATTGCATCCCAAGTTATGTGCATGTGTATGTGAGTGTGTGTGTGTGTGTGCAGGTGTGTATGTGTGAGTGTGTGTTTTCCTTGTTTACCTTTTTATGTCTTTCTTGAGTCTTGTAATTAGAGATCACATTTTCCATTGAGCTCTGGCTTTTTCAATCAGGAAAGTCTGGAAGTCCCTTATTTCATTAAATGACTATCTCCTTGCCTGAAAGATTATGTACAGTTTGCTGGGGAGTTAATCCTTGGTTGCAGTCCTAGTTCTTTTGCCCTATTAAATCAAATTCCAATCCCTCTGATCTTTCAATGTAGAAGCTGCTAGGTCCTGCGTGATCCTGACTGTAGTTCCTTGATATTTGAATTGTTTCTTTTTGGCTACTTGCAGTATTTTCTCCTTAATCTTGTAATTCTGGAATTTTGCTCCAATATTTCTTGGATTTTTCAATTTGCCATCTCTTTTGGGAGGAGTCTGGTGAATTCTTTCATTAACTCTTTTATCTTCTGATTCCAGGACTTCAGGACAGTTTTTATGACAATCTCTTGGAGGATGTTGTCCAGGCTGCTTTTTTCATCATGGTTTTCTAGTAGACCAATAATTCTTAAGTTTTCTCTCCTGCATCTGTTCTCTATGTCAATTGTTTTTTCCAGTGAGATATTTTGCACTTTCTTCCATTTTTTCAATCTTCATCTTTTGTTTGATTGACTCGTGGTGTATCATAGAGTCCTGAGCTTCAATTTGACTGATTCTAATTTTTAGTGACTTATTTTCTTCAATTAGTTTTTCAAGGTCCTTTTTAAGGGAGGTATTCTCTCTAATTACTTCACTACTTTTACTTTTTAAGGATTTGTTTTCTTCAGTGAGACTTTTTTTTTTTCCAATTTGGTCACTGTAGATTTAAATTTGTCTTCTGCCTCCCTAATTTGGCCTTTAAAATCTTTCTTGAGCTCCTCCAAGAATTCTTTTTGGGCTTGAGACCAGTTCATATTTCCTTCTGTGGTCTCAGGTGTGAGTATAGAGTCCATGTTGTCCTCTGTATTTGTTTGTTCTTGCTACTATAATAAGCTCTAATTGATTTTCTTGCCTTCCCCTTCTCCTGAACAGCTTCCATCCTTCCCATTGCAGCTTCCTATTTCCTGATTTCTCAGTCTGGGAGAAAAGTGCCTCATTGTTGGCTTTGTGTGCTGCAGCCTCTGGGTGTCTAAACTGAGACCAAGGCCAGGACTCTCAGTGTTTCCCTTGAGTTATACTGATGTTCTCAGAGTACTCTGTGGAGGAAGGGTGGTCTGGCCACTTCATATTTCTGCCCCTATGTTCCTGAGCTACTGCTCAGGCAGGCTTTTGCTGGTCAGGTGAGGTAGGGCTTGTTGGGCCCCTCCCCCTCTTCTCTTCAGACTCCTTGCTGCCTCAGTTATACCCCTTCTCAATGACTCCCAAGCCTGAAGCTATTTCCACTATCTCAGGATTTCACTCTGGGTGGGACACTTATCTCTGGGTTTTCTAGCAGCCAGAGTTTCTTTATCATCCTAGCCTCTGGAAAGTCAGGCAGATGATTTCTAAACTTCCAGGCTGGGGGCTGATAGCCCCAGGAGAAGCTGCTGTCTCTGCTGGGGGGCCCAGAGCCCTCCCTTACCTGTCTCCAATGCATCCTTCCACCCTATGGTGAGATGCTAGTGAGATGGCTGCAATCACCCTTGGGGTGTGTGAGTCTGCTGGCTGAGGATCCTTCTCTCTCTGCTGTAGTCTGCTCTCTACTCCGATCTGCTGCAGCCCCCATGTGCTCTGTGCTCCCCCTGCCCGGAACGATGTGGGCACTTTCCTGGACTGGGTTCTGCCACTCTCTGTCTCCCAGTGGATTCTGACACTCCAAAATCCATTCAGATTCACTTTTTAAAGTTTATCGTTGCGATTTATGGAGGAGCTTAGAAAAGTTACTGCTTCCATTCTGCCATCTTGGCTCCACCCTCTTCTATAATGCTATTTCTTAAATCTACTGGGAAGAGCACATCAGTATTATAACCAAGTTTAGCCCAAAAAAAGACAAATGCATCTCTCCCTTTTTCACAGAGGTTTGAGAGCGTAGAAGTGGAACACAGTGTATACTCTTGAACTTGATGAAAGTGTTGGTTAGTTCTACTAAAATGCTTTTCCTTTTATTAGATTTTTTAAAATAACAAATTATTCTGCAAAAAAGATGGGAGGGAGACATGTGTGTATGTATGTGTATGTATGCATATATTTCCTAATGTATGTGTGTACGTGTCTAAGTATGCATGTATTTCCTAATGAATGGGAAAAAAGTGAGTATGTGTATGTGTGTGCATTTGCATGTTTCCTAATGAATGAAAACCAAAGACTTCCTGTAACTAAACAATATATTAGTGAACATCACATTACATTTCTTATTCCATAATCATACTTCTTTGCTTAACAAAGAAGTGGGAGTAAACGTAGAGCTTTCTCTCCACTCTTCTTGGGTGCTAAACTTGATCATTAAAATTCCAGTATTCAGTTTATTTTTGTTTAAAGGAAAGAAAAACAACAATAAAATAATAAAATATTTACATTTGTATCTCTGGAAACACTTTTAAAAAGACCAGGACATTCTTCCTTTAATCTAAGGGCATTCTAATTGACAAATATAATTATTATCAACTATAAATCAAATAATGTTTACCTGCCCCAATTTCAGTCTTTCTCAGTTCATGCTCCTGAATATATCTGCCATAATTCACTACAGAAAGTGCATCTTCCTTACCCAATTTTAGTTCCCTCCTCAGAACAACTATTACACTTTTCTTTATGTTTGCACAGAATCTGTTAATTGGGGATAATTATTTCTATACCTATAGTGTTAGTTATTTCAAAGTTATACCAGAGGGCAAATGTTATACTCTGAAAAATCCTTACCAAAATTTACAGGTGTTGCTGTTCTTCTTTTCTTCCTCCTCCTCCTCGTCTTTCACCTAGTTCTCCTCCTGCTTCTTCATTTCTTCCCTTTTTCTTCCCCTTCTTTCTCTTTCATTTTTTCTTTCTCCTCTCTTCTCCCTAACTAGGCGTCACATTTATTAGGGATAAGGAGCATGTTTTCTACTACAGTACCTAGTGTAGCAGCAAGCACCCCAGGGTGGCTGCCACCACAGGTTCTTAGATCTGCTTTGTTAAAGGAAAGCAACTCAAAATGGGTTAACAAGCTTACTTTAATCAGTCAGACATATATCGTTTACCTTGTTCAGGGGAAAAAGGTCAGCACCCTGAACTTCAAAGTATACAGGCAGAATTATCAAGACAGAAACAGATCAAGTAGACAGCTTTCCAAACTGTCCAGCCATTACATCCATACGAAATCAACATCTGGGTTTCAACATCTGGGTTTTTCAAAGCTGGGGGGCTCTGGACAACGGCTTCCCAGAATTCAGATCAAATCACAGAACACTTCTCAAAGTGAGCCCCAAAACAAAGCTACACATCATGGCTTATATAGCCTTCTCCTGGCTCAGAGAATGTAACAACCTTTTGGACCCACTGGCCAATCAAAAAGTATCTACTGAAAAACAAGCCTCCCACCCCAGGCTCCAGGTGCACTTTAGCCTAGGGGCAGGGAAAATCTTTAAAATTTACATTCCCATTATACCTAGTCATGTCTTACACATGGCAGTTGGCTGATAACAGTTTTTGTATTGATCTAAACAACTATAAACATCCATTTTTGGTTGTTGTTCAGTTGTTCAATCATGCTCAACTCTTCATGATGCCATGGACCATATGGCCCTACTATCCTCTATTATCTCCTGTCCTCAAGTGTCTCCAAGCCCATGTTCATTACTTTCATGTCACTATCTCAGGCTCTAGCCACCCCCTTTTCCTTTTGCCTTCAAACTTTCCCAACATCAAGGTCTTTTCCAATGAGTCCTGCCTTCTCATTACGTAGCTGAAGTATTTAAACTTCAGATTCAGTATTTGGCCTTCCAGTAAATAGTCACAATTAATTTATATAGTCATTAACTTATTTGTTCTCCTTGCTATTCAAGAGACTCTCAAATTTTTCTCCAGCATCACAATTTCAAAACATTCTTTCAGCATCAATTAGTTTTCCTAATAGTTCAATTCACACAGTCATACATCGCTACTGGAAAGACTTTTGTCAGCAAGGTGTTGCCTTTGCTTTTTTAGTATGCTATCCATATTTTCCGTAGCTTCCCTTCCAAGGAGCTGGTGTCTTTTAATGTCATGGCTGAAGTTGCCATCTGCAATGATCTTTGAGCCCAAAAATATAAAATTTGACACTCTTTCCATTTCTTCCCCCTCTATTTGGTAGCCAGTTATAGGAGCAGTAGCCAATATCTTAGTTTTATTTTGTTTGTTTTTTATATTAATCTTCATGCAAGCTTTTACAGTCTCCCCTTTCACCCTCATCAAAAGACTTCTTAATTCTTCTTCACTTTCTGACATCAGAGAGGTATTAATTGCATACCTGAGAATGGTGATATTTCTCCTGGTAACGTTAAATCTGGCTTTTGATTTGTCCAGCCTGGCATTTCATATGATGTACTCTCTATATAAGTTAAATAAATCATGTGACTATGTGTAGCATTGCGATACTTCTTTTCCAATCTTAAACCAATTCTTTGTTCCATGTTTGGTTCTAAATGTTGCTACTTGGCCTGCATACAGGTTCCTCAGGACAAGTAATCTGATGTGGTATTTCCACCACTTTGAGGACTTGGCACAGTTTGTTGTGATTCACACAGTCAAAGGCTTCAGTACAGTCAATAAAACAGAAGTAGATGCTTTTCTGGAACTCCCTCGCTTTTTCCATAATCCAACAAATGATGGTAATTTGATTTCTAGTTCCTCTGCCTCTTCAAAAATCAGCCTGTTATTATGAAAATTCTTGGTTCACATATTGCTGAAGCCTAGTTTGCAGAATCTTAAGCATAACCTTGCTGGCCTGTAAAATGAGCAAGGGCCACAGTTGAAGTTTCCAAATTTGCTGTCATATTGAGTACAACATTTAACAGCATCAACTTTTAGGATTTCAAATAATTTGGCTATAATTTCATCATCCCAACTAGCTTTATTGTTAGCAGTGCTTCCTAAGGTCCACTTGACTCCATTCTCCAAGATATATGACCCCAGATCAGTAACCCCACCATTGTGGTTATCTGTGATGTTAAGATCTTTCTTGTGTGATTCATATATATATATATATTTGCTACTTCTCCTTAACCTCTTCTGTTTCTGTTAAATCCATTTTTATCTTTTATCTTGCCCATTTGGAGGCATTCCCTTGATAGTGCGCTAATTTTCTTGAAGAGATCTGTTGTTTTTCCCATTGCATTTTTTCTTCTATTTCTTTGCATTGCTTAAGAAAAATCTCATCTCTTCTGTTCTCTGAAAATCTGAATTCAATTTAGTATATATATATTTTCCTTTTCTCCTCTACCTTTTACTTTACTTCTTTCCTAAGCTATTTGTAAAGTCTCATCGGGTAGCCATTTTGCTTTCTTGGTTTTCTTTTTCTTGGGAATATTTTTTTTTCTTTTCTTTTTTCTTTCTTTTTTTTGTAACCACCTCCTACACAATATTGTGAACCTATCTCCATAGTTCTTCAGGCACTCTATCTACCAGATTTAGTATTTTAAATCACTGCCATTTCACATTCATAAAGGATGTTATTTAGGTCATACAATCTGATGGTTTTCCCTACTTTCTTAAATTGTCTGAATTTTGCAATAAGAAGCTCACAAGCTGAGCCACAGTCAGTCTCAGGTTTTGTTTTATCTGATTGTATAGAGCTTCTTCATCTTTGGCTTCAAAGTATATGATCAATCTGATTTTGATGTTGACTGTCTGAAGAATTCCTTGTGTTGAGTTACCTTTTGGGTTGTTGAAAGAATGTTTGCTATGACCAATGAGTTATCTGGCCAAATCACATTTAGTCTCTATCCTGCTTCATTTTATACTCCAAGGTCAAATTGTCTGTCATTTCATTCATCTTTTGATTTCCTACTTTAGCATTCTAATACCCTATGAGGAATATGACATCTTTTTTGGTGTTATTTCTAGAAGATGCTGTAAGTCTTATAGAACTGATCATATTTGGCCTTTTCAGCATCAGTAGTTGGATGTAAGATTTGCATTACTGTGATTTTTTAACAGTTAACCTTGGATAATGCTATTTTTGAGATTATACGCAAGTTTTCCCATTCTTTCATTGACTATGAGGGCTATTTTTTTTCCTAAGGGCTTCTTGCCCACAGTAGAATATAGTGATCACCTGAATTGATCTCACCCATTTCCATCCATTTACGTTCACTGATACCCAAGATATTGTTTAAATCTTCCATGCACTGTTTGAACATATACAGCTTACCTTGGTTCATAGATCTTAAACTGCAGGTTCCTATGCAATATTGATCTTTCCAATATCAGATTTCTTTTTATTACCAGACATATTTGCAGCTGAGTCTCTTTTTGGCTTTGGCCCAGTCACTTCATTAGTCCTGGAGTTACTTGTAGTTTTCCTCTGCTCTTCCCCAGAAGCATGTTGGATACCTCCAAACCAGAGTAGCTCATTTCCAAGTTTTATATCTTTTATCATCTTACTATTGTCCATGGGGCTTTCTTGGAAAAAAAAATACTAGAATGGTCTTTCCTTTCTTTCTCTAATGGATCAACTTTTGTCAGAGTTCACTTCTGTGACCTGTTCATCTTGGGTAACCCTTTAGAGCATAACTAATAGTTTCACTGAGCTATCCAAGCCCCTATGCCATGAAAAGATAGTAATCCAGGAAGGAAGGTAGTGATACAAGGGAGGCTATTTATGGCATCCATCACTTATTATTAGGCTACAGAAAAATAAATACCACATCTCTAGATAACATCAGAATGTAAAATAACCTCTAAGAAGAAAACTTAAACATAGAAAATTCTATTTCAAAATATTTGTTTTATTTGCAATATCAGTCAATGAAACCACTCTTGTCCCTCCCCCCAAAGAAACAGTAATGCTAATCAAATAGCAATGAGTTTCCTTTTGAAACTTTGAACTTGATTATAAAACTTGTGACATGGAAGTTTACATTGAATTTGTGATAGATATTTTC
Organism: Petaurus breviceps papuanus; assembly: GCF_028583685.1. NCBI lineage: Eukaryota > Metazoa > Chordata > Mammalia > Diprotodontia > Petauridae > Petaurus > Petaurus breviceps. The sequence goes on from NW_027185809.1 coordinate 48,177,501, forward strand.
CCCAGCAGATCCTCAGTATATTGAAATGAAAATACCCCAATGAGAACAGCTTCCTGCCAGATTAAAAATTCTCTCAGATCTCAGTAGTCTCAAATGTGTTAAGTTTGGCTAAACACAGCTTCCTATTTCCAAGAAAAATATTTTTTAAAATGCAAAGCTTATTATATAGCAACTGACTTGTTAAAACAGTAGTGTTTTCATGGATTTACTTTTAAATGAACTAGAAACATGTTAAACGATATTTCCCAAAGTATTGCCCTGAACTGTAGTGGACTAAGTTTATATTCATGTGCAAAGTGACAAAAGACGTTTATCAAGCAGGCAGAGTAAAGTATATAGTAAAGATATGAAGATCAAGCTGAAGCAAAAGGACATGAGTTAAACTCAGCAAATGCCTTGCACTTTGGATCACTAGGGACCTCTGATTCCAGATCTAAAGTTAGATAACTACGTAAAGAGTAGACACAGATTCTGCATCTATAAAAATTGGATAATAATATTTGTGTGATGCATCCTACAACATTATTGAAAAGATAAAAAAAAGTTAATGACCATAAAGATATGTTGTGATCCACAATTTACATTTCTTAGAGATTATTGTATCCCACCATATATGTCCATATATCATCACAGGAAGAAAAAAATATATTAAAAAGATAGGGTTTTACCAAAGAGATCAGAGACAAGATTGGTGCAACAATGAAAGCTCTATAATCTTTCAGAAATGCAATCCAGTCTATTTTCTTCCTCCTATTAAATTCAAGGCCCATCTGCAACATCATAAACAGAAATATACACACATATACATATAGGTATATATGCATGTATACATTCTTATATATACATATGTACAGCTATGCACATGTCTGCACATTATTCTTACCTGTACAAATATACTATAATGCACACACAAATATCTGTATATATATGTAAGCACGTTCATGTGTGTATGAGTTTAAATTACATTATGCATGTGCACATATACATGTCCTGCTCCATAACTGCTCACCCAATTGCATAGCATAATTTGCACAATTATCCTTTACGGAATCCACAAAACAAAGCTGGATATCTATGGATTATTACTTTTGGTAATATTTTACACATTTTTTTTTATTTTCCACTCAATTATAAGTTAACACAATTTATCATTTGTTTTAAGTTTTAAGCTCCAAATTCTTGTACTTCATCCCTTATTTCCCTCCCAATTCCCTGAGACAGTAAGCAATCAGATATAGGTTATACATATGAAGTCATGTAAAACATTTCCATATTAGTCACTTTGTAGAAGAAAATTCAAATAAAAGAAAAAAACAAAAAAAGGTGAAAAAATAGCATGCTTCAGTCTGTATTCAAACAATATCAGTTCTTTCTCTGGAGGTAGATATATTATGCTTCACCATTGGTCCCTTGGGATTATCTTTGATCATTGTATTGCTTAGAATAGCTGTCATTCACAGTTCTTCACTGAACAGTATTGCTGTTACCATGTATAACATTCTCTTGGTTCTGCTCACTTTGCATCAGTTGATGTATGTCTCTGCAGGTTTTTCTGAAATTGTTCTGCCTGTCATTTCTTATAGCACAATAATATTCTATTACAAAAATATAGCAGCACTTCTTTAGCTATTCCCAAATTGATGGGCATCCCTTTGATTTCCAAGTCTTAGCCAATATAAAAAAAGTAGCTAAAAATATTTTTGTACAAATTGGTCCTTTTCCATTTTTTTAGGTTTTTGAGATATAGACTTAGCAATGGTGCCACTAAATCAAAGGATGTGCACAGTTTTATAGGCCTTTGGACATAGTTCCAGGTTCCAGGTATAGATAGATAGATAGATAGATAGAGAGAGAGAAAGAGAGATAGAGAGAGATAGATGTACATATATGTGCATGTATGTATGTGTGTATGTATGTATGTATTTAAACATTTGATTTAAAAACTTTGAATTCCATATTCAATCCCTTCCTCCCTTGTCACCCATCCTTACTGGTAAGATAAGCAATTCAGTATAGGTTGTACACGTGTAGCTAATGCAAAACATTACCATAGTAGATATATTGAAAAAGACTGACTATATTTCCCTCCTTCCTACTTGTTCTATTCTCTACTTTCATTGCATCCCTTTTCAAAAGTGGGTGCTTGCAAATTCCCTCTCCCCCAGCTTGCCCTCCCTTCCATCATTCCCCATCTCATCTCCTTCCTCACTACTCTCTTGTAGGGTGAGATACCCTATTTAGTGTGTATTTCATTACCTCCCAGGGCCAAATTCAATGAGAATAAGTTTGACCTATTCCCTTTTGCCTTCCTATTCTTCCTCTCCATTGTGACCATTTTCCCTTGCCTCTTCTATATGAGACAATTTACCCGATTCTATCTCTCCACATCTCCTCTCATTATATTCCTCTCTCACCTCTTAATTTCACCTTTTAAGTATCATCCCTTCCTGTTAAATTGGTCCTGTGCCCTCTATCTATGTATACTAGTAAACATATAGACACACATTCACATATGTATTCACATGCCCCTATACCCTCATATGTAGATATATATTCCCTTCAACTACTGAGAAAAGATTCATAAGTTACAATTATTGTTTTTCCATGTAGGAATGTTAACAGTTCAACTTTGATAAGTTCCTTATGATTTCTTTTCCCTGTTTACCTTCTCATGCTTCTCTTGCTTCTTGTATCTGAATGTCAAATTTTCTGTTATACTCTTTTTTTATACTCTGTTTTTTTTTTCAGCAAGAATGCTTGAAAGTCCTCTATTCCACTGAATGACCATATTTTCCCCTGAAACATGATACTCAGTTTCGCTGGGTAGGTGACTCTTGGTTTTAATCCCAGCTCCTGTGCCCTCCGGAATATCACATTCCAGGCCCTTCGATCCCTCAGTGTAGAAACTGCCAGAACCTGAGTTATCCTGATTGTGTTTCCACAATATTAAATTTGTTTCTTCCTGGCTGCTTGTAATATCCTCTCCTTGATCTGGGAAACTCAGAACCTGGCTATAACATTCCTAGGAGTTTTCTTTTTGGGATCTTTTTCAGGAGATGATAGATGGATTCTTTCAACCTGTATTTGGTCCTCTGGTTCTAAAACATCAAGGCAGTTTTCCTTGAGAATTTCTTGGAGGATGATTTCTAGGTTCTTTCTTTGATCATGCCTTTAAGATAGTCCAATAATTTTTAAAATACCTCTCCTGCATCTATTTTCCAGGTCAGGGGTTTTTGCAGTGAGATATTTCATATTGTCTTCTATTCTTTCATTTCTTTGGATCTATTTAACCACATCTTGATTTCTTCTAAAGTCATTAGCTTCCATTTGCTCCAATCCAATTCTGAAGGAATGATTCCCCTCAGTGAGGTTTTGAGATTCTTTTTCCATTTGGCAATTTCAACTTTTTAAGGCATTCTTCTCCTCATTGCCTTTTTGAGCCTGTTTTGCCCTTTGAGGCATTCTATTTTTTATGGCATTATTTTCCTCAGTCAGGCTGATGAATCTTATTTCATAATTTTCTTGCTGCGTTCTCATTTCTCTTCCCAATTTTTCGTCCACTTCTCTTATGTGCTTCTTAAGGTCCTCTGTGGCCTATAACCAGCTCATATTTTTTCTTAGAAGCTTTTGGTGCAGGAGTTTTGACTTCACTGTCTTCCTCCTCTTCCATGCTTTGTTTCTTTTTGTCCCTAAAATAGGAGTCTAATGTTGGATACTTCAGTTCACTTTACTTCCTTTGCCTGGTCATGTCACCACTCAGTCACTTGTCCCCTGTGCTTTTTGCCACAGTAGGACTCTGCCACCAGATGGGGAGCTTTGTTCCAAACTCTGGGGTTTTCTCAGCTGATGGAGGTGTTAGTTGGGTGCCCTCTCTGAAGCCTCCTCACACTTTGGCAAGCTGGTCACTTACTCCAGGACCTCCACCCTAGACAGCAGTCGAGATCCAAGCAAGTTAAAGCGATATTGATTACCCCTCAGACTGGTCACTTGGTCCGCTTACACTCTGAAGGCCAGGATATGAAGCTGCCATGTGGCTGTGGCTGAGCCTCAGCCCTCAGAGTTTTCTGGCCCTGGGGGGCAAAAGCTGAGGCACTCCTAATTACTGGGTCCCAAAGTCCCCATTGCACTGATCTCTCACTTTGTCCTTAGCATTTATGTGTTAATAATTCTGGAAACTGCCACAGCTGCTGATGATCTGGAGTCTCTCCAGCTGTGGCTGGTTAGGCCCACCCTGGGGCTAAGCATTGGTGTGGGGCTGGACTTGGCTTCCAGAGTGCTGTACTGGCTGTTTCCTGCCAGCCTGCTGGGCTGTCCTCAGTGGGAGGTTAGCTTCTTTGTGTCATTTTGAGGGTTCTGTAGCTCCAAAGTTTGTTCAGAGTCCCCTTCTACATGGATTGGAGGTGGTAGGACCCATAGCCGCTAGGAGTACCTGTTTCTACACTGCCATCTTGACTCTGGATTATTACTTGAAGGACCTTTAAATTGACCCAGTTCAAAAATATCTCCCTGACTATTCAACAAGATACCTGTAAATCTATAATTGAAGACATTTTTTATCAATAGTTTAAGGAATACCATTAACCAACTATCATATATTGATCCTGATTTACATTATCAACATGTTTCCCAAAGTGAATAGTTAAGAGTAAGGCCTGAGAGAGTGAAGTGGGATACAAAGCAGTTTTGCTTTGATATGAGAAGTTAGGGTTAGTTCTAGATATAAAGAAAGCTGATATGCATACTGTTAATAAAAGGGCTCAAGGAAATATTATGACATGTAACTTGAAAGCTATTATCCTGAAACATTGTGAGAAACTAAGTAGAAATGAAGAGACCGACTAAGAAATTCCAAGTTCAGAAATTTGAAGATGGGGTAGAGTCAAGATGGTGGAGTAGAAATAGGACCTCCCTGTAGCTCCAGCTCCCACCACCTCCAGTTCATGCAAAAGGGGACTCTGAATAAATTTTGGAGCTACAAAACCCACAAAATGACACAGAGAAGCTAATTTCTTACTGAGGATTGCCCAGCAATCTGGCAGGAATTGGCCAGCAAAGCCCTCTGGGAGGCAACCCCAGGCCCACAACAGCAAGAGGTTTTTGCCCCAGGGCAGGGCTGACCAACCACTGGCTGGAGGGACTCCAGACCAACAGCAGCAGTGGTGGTACAGAATTATCAACATACAGATGCTAAGGACAAAGTGTGAGGACAGTGCACTGTGGATTTTGGGACCCAGTACTTGGGAGTGCCTTGGCTTTTGACCCCAGGGTGAAAAGGCTCTAAAGAGCACTGGTTGCCGACCCACAGCCACATGGCAGCTTCAGCTCCTGTACTGCAGAGTGTGGGGGAATCAAGCAACCAGTTGGAGGGGTAATCACTCTTGCTTTAACCTCCTTGGATCTATATTACTGTCTAGGGTGGAAGTCCTAGGGTATGTGACCAGCTTGCCAGAGTGTGTGGAGGCTTCAGAGAGGGCACCCAACTAATACCTCCATCAGCTGAGAAAACCCCAGGGTTTGGAACAAAGCTCCCCTGTCTGGTGGCAGAGTCCTACTGTGGCAAAAAGCCCAGGGGTCAAGTGACTGAGTGGTGACATGACCAGGCAAAGGAAGTAAAGTGAACAGAAGAATTCAACATTAGACTCCTATTTTAGGGACAAAAAGAATCAAAGCATGGAAGAGGAGGAAGACAGTGAAGTCAGAAGTCCTGCACCAAAAGCGTCCAAGAAAAAAATGAGCTGGTTACAGGCCATAGAGGACCTTAAGAAGCAAATAAGAGTAGTGGAGGAAAAATTGGAAAGAGAAATGAGAATGCTACAAAAAAATTATGGAATGGGAGTCATCATCCTGACTGAGGAAAATAACACCATAAAAAACAGAGTACCTGCAATGGCAAAAGAAGCTCAAAAAGGCAATGAGGAGAAGAATGCCTTAAAAAACCAAAATTGCCAAATGGAAAAAGAATCTCAAAACCTCACTGAGGGGAATCATTCCTTCAGAATTAGATTGGAGCAAATGGAAGCTAATGACTTTAGGAGAAATCAAGATGCTGTTAAATAGATCCAAAGAAATGAAAAAAAAATAGAAGAAAATATGATATATCTCATTGGAAAAACCACTGACCTGGAAAATAGATCTAGGAGAGATAATTTTAAAATTATTGGACTATCTGAAAGGCATGATCAAAGAAAGAACCTAGAAATCATCCTCCAAGAAATTCTCAAGGAAAACAGCCCTGATGTTTTAGAACCAGAGGACCAAATACAGGTTGAAAGAATCCATCCATCACCTCCTGAAAAAGATTCCAAAAAGAAAACTCCTAGGAATATTATAGCAAGATTCTGAAATTCCCAGATCAAGGAGAGAATATTACAAGCAGCCAAGAAGAAACTATTTTAATATTGTGGAAAGGCAATCATGAAAACTCAGGTTCTGGCAGCTTCTATGCTGAGCGATTGAAGGGTTGGGAATATGTTATTGTGGAGGTCAAAGGAGCTGGCATTAAAACCAAGAATCACCTACCTAGCAAAACTGAATATCACGTTTCAGGGGGAAATATGGCCATTCCATGGAATAGAGGACTTTCAATCTTTCTTGATGAAAAAACCAGAGTTGAATAGAAAATTTGATACAATCAGATACAAGAAGCCAGAGAAGCATGAGAAGGTAAACAGGGAAAGGAAATCATGAGGAATTTATCAAAGTTGGACTATTAACATTCCTACATGGAACAACAATAATTGTAACTGATGAATTTTTTTTGGTATGAAAATAGTTGAAAGGAATAGAAATATATGTGTATATAGATATATGTATATATAGATATATGTCTGTATTTGAGGGTATACGGCTGTATGAACACATATGTGAATGTGTGTATATATGTTTACGGGTATACATAGATAGATGGCATGGAGTCAATTTAATAGGAAGGCATGATACTTAAAAGTGAAATTAAGAGGTGAGATAGGAATATAATGATAGGAGATGGGGAGAGACAGAATGGGGTAAACTATCTCATATAGAAGAAACAAGGGAAAATGGTTACAATGGAGGGGAAGAATAGGAAGTCAAAAGGGAATGGGGTCAACCTTATTCTCATTGAATTTGGTTCTGGAAGGTAATGAAATACACACTAAATGGGGTATCTCACCCTACAGGTGAGTAGGGGGGAAGGGGATGAGAGGGGAGATGATAGAAGAGAGTGCAGGCTGGTGGAGAGGGACCCACTCTTGAAGAGGGATGGGATCAAAGTAGAGAATACAACAAGTGGGAGGTGGGATAGGAGGGAGGGAAATATAATCAGTCTTTTACAATATATTTACTATGGTAATGTTTTTCATTAGCTACACATGTACAACCTATACTGAATTGCTTATCTTACCAGTAAGGGTGGGCGACAAGGTAGGAAGGGAATGAATCTGGAATTCAATGTTTTAAAATCAAATGTTAATATATATATACCATATACTATTATTAATACTACTTTACATGTAATTGGGAAATAAGATATACAAGCACTGGGGCATAGAGATCCACCATGCCCTAATGGAAAAGTCGAAGGGGGTATTAGAGAAGATATGGGAGAGAGCTGATTGGAGCAGGGGATATCCTGTGGGACTGCTATTTTGGGGCAGTGGGTAGGGGAAAAATGGGGAGAAAATTTGCAATTCAAAATCTGGCAGAAATGAATGATGTAAATCAGCAGTTAATAAAGCATTTGAAAAATGAAAAAAAGCCCTCCCCCCCAAAATAAAAGAAAAAGGAATTTTAAGATGTCCAATAGATGTAAAATATTTTGACAGAATTGATAAACAGAGATGTTGGCTCTGCTCAAAGGTGAATTCCAATTCAGAATTTGGATATAGAGCTATTAGAGACCTTTAAAATCATCTAGTTCATTGGTTCTTTACCTCCTTTTATATAATGGATGCCTTTGACAATTTAGTGAAGACTGAGAACCCTTTTTCCACATCATTTTTTTAAATATATAAAACAAAACACACAAGATTTCAAAGGAAAACTATCATATTGAAGTAGTTGTATTTTATTTTTAACATATTTGTATGTACACACATATAATTTATGAGTATGAATATAGATTTATGTGTATTATATGTGTATATATGTGTATGCACAAGCATGTACATGTATATATGAATAAAGATAAGACCTGATGAAGAATTTGTGATCCAGTCCATGAGATCATGAAAGAAGATGTGATCTGTTCAAGCTCATATAAGCTAGCAGAGCCAGGATTCAAACACATGTCCTGGTATTCGAGATCTAGTGCTTGTACCTCTTTATTACTCTAAGATCTACCCTTATACTATGTTTGGTCATATCTTGCCTGACCGTTTTGGAAAAGGCTCCCAATAGTAATAATTCTATTGTAAAGGTTTAGAAAAAATAATTAACTGGTTGTTTTCAAAGAAAAGTATTTCTTGGTAAAGCACTTTGGGGGATTATGAATTATTTATATGCAGCAATCAATTAGAATGAAAAAGCAAAATGGCTAAATCTAGTCTACTAACAACTAAGTACTTTTATTATTTTTTTATCAAATGATGAGATTCAGTATTTTCTAAACCAATTCAAGTATTTAGTCACTCTCATTCATTTAGTCTCACCAGCTAATGTACTGGTGCTGTGATTTATCCCATCCTAGTACCTTGAAGGAACTGGAAATTATCTTGACTGCACAATAATCAGCTTATTTAATTGAGGAGAATCATTATCTGTTTATAAAATCCCTGGACCTTAAGTGTTGTTTTCTCATTAAAGAAAAGAGGGTGAGGAAGACAGAGCAGGGGATACCTTCTGGGAAAGATGAATGGAAGATACTGAACATAGAAGAGATATGTGTCACCTCAGAAGCCTAAGAATGAGATTTGAACTAAGTTCCTCTAACGATCCAATGAGAGGACCAGGATGTGTGCGCTAATGTGGAACAGCATGCATTTTGCTTCACGGCTCTACTGAGAATGCATGTCTGGTTTGTGGAAAGCTGGAAATTGAATACAGACATGAGAAGGTTGGGGGTGAAAAGGATTTGTTAGGTGTTTGCAGCTGAGATACTATAGAACTCCCATTAAGCTCCATGTTGTAATAATTAAGGCATTTCTTTAAATTGGTTTCAAAACTTAAGCAGCTCCAGAGAACCTAGAGAAAGAATTAAGAACTAACTACATTAAAGCAGTGAAGATCAATTGCTTGTATGTTGGTAGCTTCACATTATAGTTTCTTGAAAATGGTGAAGGCAAATATAATAAGGAAGGATCAAAGGAAACTAACCTAATTCTCCCTGATCCGAGTACTACTATATACAGGGCTAAAAATTAAGAGTTTTTAAGCATTTTAAGCACGACTGCTTAATTCAGATGTTTTTGGTTTAATTTGCCAATTTTCTTATGCATAAACATTTGACCTAGAATGACACTGGCCAAAATTGACTCCAGGAGTTAGTATCTCTGGCAAAGAATGAATTTTCCTGAGTGGAAAAAAATCAATTTGAAAATGATAAAAAAGAAAAAAAAACAATTCAAAGGAGACTTGGCCAAATATGGATGGAAGACAACACAGAGATGTGATCAATAAAACTAAATAAAATCTAATCAACCTTATTTTGGGCCACTTTTTAAGTAATTTTCCTTTCAGTTAAGGACAACATTGATATTTTGATCAAATCATCTTCTCTGGAACTGCATCTTCAGAAATTAACTTACTTGTATTTCAATTTATTTTTGCTTGTGTAGCATCAGAATTAACATCTGAGGACCCTTTATCTATGTTATGTAACATACCTATACATGCCTTATTGGATATAATTTCTATTATGTTCTACATTATATTCTACATTATATTCTATTCTACATTCTACAATATGACCTTTTAAGACTAACTTAAAAATCTCATCAAATTTAAATTTTTAATGTTAATTTTGTCATTACACCACAATTGTATATGCTCTGCCATGACCAAGACTGAAGAAAAAAAAATTTCTATTGTGCAAATCCCCCAATACCAATCCCACTTTCCTTAAGAAATTCTATAAAGTGATTCAATAATCTCTTTTTTAATTCAAACACATTTTATTTTTTTTAGTCTTAAATTTTTTTTAAATTAATTTGTTTGTTTGCTTTTAGTTTACAGGATTCAATTCCACAATTCCTTGAGTTTCACATTTTTCCCTCTCCTTCCCCTCCTCCCCATGGCGGCATAAAGTCAAGTATAGGATCTGTAAATACTTTCACATTATACATTAGTCAGGTTATAAAGATAGATTTTATCGGATGGAATGAAAAATGGTAAAAGAGGACATAAATCCAAACAAGAAAAGGAAAAAGATCAGGTATTTTGCTTCCACCTGGATATAAACTCAGTTCTTTCTAGTTCTTTCTCTGGATGCACACATTTCTCTCTGTCATGAGTCTTTTGGGATTGACTTATATCCCTGCATTGCCGAGAAGAGTCCAGTCTATCAGAGTTGGTCATCACACATACGTTGTGTCTGTAATTGTGTACAAATTTCTCCTGGTTCTACTCTTCTTACTCAGCATCAGTTCTTTTAAGCCTCTCAAGGTAAATATGAAGACCGTCTGCTCCTCGTTTTGTATAGCACAATAGTATTCTATAACATGCATATACCACAACTTGTTCAGCCATTCCCCAATTGATGGGCAGCCCCTTAATTTCCAATTCTTTGCCACCACAAAAAGAACTGCTATAAACATATTTGTACATATGGGTCTTGCTCCCACTTCTATGATCTCTTTGGGATATAACCCTAGGAATGGTATTTCTGGGTCAAAGGATATGAAAGTATTTATAGCCCTTTGGGCATAATTCCAGATTGCTCTCCAGAAAGGCTAAATCAGTTCACAACTCCACAAGCAATGCATTAGTGTTCCAATTTGCCCACATCCTCTCCAGCATTTGTCATTTTCCTGATTTGTCATCTTAACCAATCTGACTGATGAGATGTGGGACCTCAGAATTGTTTTGATTTGCATTTCTCTAATCAATAGTGAATTAGAGCATTTCTTCATGTGCTTATAGATATCTTTAATTTCTTTCTCTGAAAATTGCCTGTTCATATCCTTTGACCATTTATCAATTGGGGAATGATTGTATTCTTATAAATTTGACTCAATTTTCTTTATATTTTAGAAATGAGTCCATTGACAGTGACATAGGTTGTAGATTCTTTCCCAATTTCACACCTCCCTCTTAATCTTGGTTACATTGGCTTTGTTTGTAAGGAAGCTTTTCAATTTCATGTAGTCAAAATTATCCATTTTACATTTGATAATGTACTCTAATTCTTGTTTAGACATAAAGTCCTTCACTCTCCACAAATCTGACAGGTAAACTATTCCTTGTTTTAGGACACTGCTTACAGTATCAACCTTTATACCTAGATCATGCATCCATTTAGACTTATCGGTATATGGTGTTAGATAATGGTCTATGCTCAGTTTCTGCCATACTATATTCCAGTTTTCCCAGTATTTTATGTCAAGTAGTGAGTTCTTATCCCAAAAACCAGGGTCTTGGGGTTTATCAAACAATAGATTACTATAGTTGTTGACTGCTGAATCTCGTGTGCCTAATCTATTCCATTGATCCACTCCTGTATTCCTCAGCCAGTACCAAGTAGTTTTGATGACTGCTGCTTTATAATACAGATTAAAATCTGGTATAGCTATTCCACCTTCCCTAGCATTACTTTTCATTAATTCCTTTGATATTCTGGACCGTTTATTCTTCCAAATGAATTTTGTTATTATTTTTTTCTAGCTCTATAAAGTAGTTTTTTGGTAAATTAATTGGTATGGCACTTAATATATCATTTAATTTAGGTAAAAATTGTCATTTTTATTATATTAGCTAGAGCCAGCCACAAACATTTGATATTTTTTTCCAATTAGTTAGATCTGACTTTATTTTGTGTTAAAAGTGTTTTGTAGTTGTGGTCATATAGGTCCTGCGTTTGTTTTGGCAGGTTGATTTCCAAATATTTTATAATGTCTACAGTAACTTTAAATGGGATTTATCTTTCTATCTTTTGCTGTTGAATTTCATTGGAAATATTTAGGAATGGTGAGGATTTATGTGGGTTTATTTTATGTCCTGCAACTTTGCTAAATTTATTTATTGTCTCAACTAGTTTTTTCCTTGATTCTCTAGGATTCTCTAAGTATATCCTCACATCATCTGCAACGAGTGATAGCTTGGTCTCTTCTTTGCCTTTTTTGATTCCTTTGATTCCTTTTTCTTCTCTAATTGCTACCGCTAACATTTATAGTATCAGATTGAATAAGAGTCGTCATAGTGGACACCCTTGTTTCACCCCTCATCTTATAGGAAATGCTTCTAGCTTCTCCCTATTACATATAATACTTGATGATACCTTTAAATAGATGCTACCTATTATTTTAAAGAAGACTCCATTTATTCCTACACTTTCTAATGTTTTTAATAGGAATTGATGTATTTTGTCAAAAGCCTTTTCTGCATCAATTGAGATGATCATGTGGTTTCTGCTAGTTTATTGTTGATATGATCAATTATACTGATGGTTTTCCTAATGTTAAACCATCCTTTCATTCCTGGAATAAATCCTACCTGATCATAGTGTATTATTCTTGAGTTAAGTTGCTGTAGTATTTTTGCTATTATTTTATTCAGAATTTTTGCATCTATATTCATGAGGGAGTTTGGTCTATAATTTTCTTTCTCTGTTTTATCTCTTCCTGATTTAAGTATCAGTACCATATTTGTGTCATAAAATGAATTTGGTAGGACTCCTTTTTCCCTAATTTTTCCAAATAGTTTGTGTAGTATTGAAATTAATTGTTCTTTAAATGTTTGGTAGAATTCACTAGTAAATCCATCTGGCCCTGGAGAATTTTTCCTAGGGAGTTGATATTGCTTCATTCTCGATGGTGCCTTTTAACAGGATATAATTTCTTTCCTTATCTCTTTTAATTAGGTCAATTTTTGCTTTTGTTTTATCTGAGATAGGGATTGCTAACCCCTGTTTGTTTTTTTTTTTACTTTTTTACTTTAGTTGAAGCATGATATATTTTACTCCAGCCTTTTACCCTCACAATCTCTCTGCTTCAGATGTGTTTCTTGTAAACAGCATATTGTAGGATTATGATTTCTAATCCATTCTGCTATCCATCTCTGTTTTCTGGGAGAGTTTATTCCATTCACATTTACAGTTATGATTGCCATCTGTTTCTTTCCCTCCATCCTATTCCCACCCTTGTTAATGTTCATATTTTCCCCCCCTTCTCCCTTCCTCCCCTTAATAGTTTTCCTTTTGACCACCACCTCCTTTAGTATTCCCTTATCAGCCCCACTCCCGTTTCCTCCCCTTTCCCCTTACTTCTTCCCTCCCTACTAACCACTCCTCCCCCTTTCATAGGCCTTTCCCCCTCCTACTGCCTGTAGGATATTTTTATACTTAATGAAGTATGTAATTTCTTCTTCGCACCAAGAATGACAGGAACAAATCTCATGCGAAGCTCCTCTCCCTCCCCTCTTTCCCTTTAAAATGATACTTTTTGCGTTTCATCTCCATGGAGTCCTATGCTTAACTGGTTGTTATTCCCTCCTTGCACCAGAACCAATGAGGGAAAAGCTCATATGATTCCCATCTCCCTCCCTTCTTTTCCTCTGCTATATTGTTTTTTATGCCTCTTTGTGTGGCATATTTTACCCTTTTCCACTTCATTCATTCCCTTTCTTCCATTGCAGTCCCTTTGTAGCCCTTAATAAGATTTTTTTAATCATAATTTTGTGTATTTTATACTCATACCCTCTACTTGTTTATAACCAGTTTGGTCTTATCAAATAGCAGGGTGTGTGTGTGTGTATGTGTGTGTGTGTGTGTGTGTGTTTTCCTTGTTTACCTTTCCATGTCACTGTTGTATCTTGTAATTGGAGGTTGAATTTTCCATTGAGTTCTGGCTTTTTTATCAGGAAGGTCTGGAACTCTGTTATATCATTGAATGACCATCTCTTTGCCTGGAAGAACATGCTCAGTCTCACTGGGTATGTGATCCTTGGTTGTAACCCAAACTCTTTTGCCTTCTGGAAAATTGTATACCATTGCCTCCGATCTTTCAGTGTAGAGGCTGCCAAATCCTGTGCAATCTGTGTACCCTTGATATTTGAATTGTTTCTTTCTCGCCGCTTGAAGCATTTTATCTTTTATCTGGTAGTTCTGGAGTTTGGCCACAACATTTCGGGGTCTTTTCAGTTTGTGATCTTTTTCAGCAAGTGTCTGGTGGATTCTCTTGATTTCTATTTTACCCTCAGGTTCTAGTATCTCGGAGCAGTTTTCCTTAATGAGCTTTTGGAGAATGTTGTTCAGGTTCATTTTTTCATCATGATTTTCTGGTAGGCCTATGATTCTCAGATTATCTCTCCTGGATCTGTTTTCCAGGTCAGTTATTTTATTTTTTTTATTATTCATTCTTGTTGTTTTGTTTGACTAATTCTTGGTTCCTCATAGTTATTTGTTTCAATTTGGTTGATTCTAGTTTTTAGTGAATAATTTTCCTTGGTTAATTTTTGCAACTCCTTCTCCATATCATACACTTTTCTTTTTAGAGAGATGTTTTCTTCATTATAACATTTTTTCTAATTCTGTTGTTTTTCTTTTGAGAGAATTATTCATTTTGTCTTCTATCTCTCTCATTCAGGTTTCAAAGTTCCTTTTGATCTCATCTAGGAGAGCTTTCTCTGCTTGGGACCCATTCCCTGTTGAAGTTTCAGCTGTGGGTGTGTAGTCCACATTGTCACCTTCTGAGTTTGTTTCCTCCCTCTGAGGATAGTAGGACTCCAGAGTCTTTGTCTTTGTAGTCTGCTTTCTACCCATTTTGATGCAGGACCCTATCCACGCCCTTCTTCCAGGGATATCAAGCTTTTACTGTAAAGTGTTTTTGCCCTGGGGCAATAGTTACTATGTTTTCAAGGTGGGGGGGGGCGGTTGGAGTAGGTGAAGTTCACTCCTTCATCCTGGTCTTTGGAGGTCTTGATAGGAGCTTTTTATTTTTTTTAATTTCTGGGCTTTGAAGTTGTAGCCCCAGGAGTATTTGCTGTCCAGGACAAGGGCCCCTGTATTTGGTTCTTACCTTGCTCTTTCCAGTCCCAGCCCTTTGGTGATAGGCCTGGTAGTGGCCCTTGTGTTTGGTGGGATGACTTGCCATCCAAGTTGATCAGTCCCCTTTGAGGCCTGCCTCTGCCTGCTGCGCCTTCTGGGCCTGCCTCTGCGTCTCTCAAATTCTCTTTAAGTATATAAGATAGTATATTTAAAGCTCTTACTAACCTTAAAACACTATACAAATATCAGCTAGTAGTCATACTAGTAGTAGTAGTAGTAGTAATAGTAGTGTTTTCCTCCATAATCATTTAGTAATAGAGACAGTTTAAGACATTTTATTTGGAGTCAAAACACCTGAGTTCACATCTCAGCTCTATTGCTTATTCAGAACTTTAAACATGTCACTTATACTCTCTAGACTTCAGTTCTTTTTCTGTGACATGAGAGCATTGAGCTAGTTGGCCACCAAGGTCCTTTCCAGCTCTAAGTCTAGATTGTACTACACTTAGAAATTGTACTCCACCTAGATTCTACCTAGGTATGCATTGATGGGCCATTATAAAAGATCAAAACCTGAAGAATCATGAAACTTCAAAGCTAAAGGAGATCTCAGAAGTCTTCAAGTTTAACCTTTTGCCCAATGCATGAACTATCCTTCCTATAACATGTCAGCAAGTGGCCAGCCTGAATCTACTTGAATTTCAGAACTTATGTCAGTGCTATGATGAAAATCACACCATAATAAAGAATTCAGATATTTTTGTGAATTCAGATGAATGAAATCTGGGCAGGAATCACTGCCCCATTTTCTTTTTGGATAAATTAAAGAATGTTATTCTTTGTATTGAGCTAGAATCTACTATCTTGCACTTAACTTTTGGGAAAAAAAATCTATTTGCATAAGACTCTCTTCATTGGAGAAGACTGATTCCTCAATAATCCTTGCCTGTTTGAGAGGCAGAGTTGGTGAGAGTTTGCGAGGAGACAGAGCCTGATCTTCTGACATTCAGCTTCAAGAAAAAAGACACGGATTTTCAGACTCTTCTATTACTTGAAGGGAGAGAAAGACTCTAGGAAGATACCATCGTGTAGAACATCCAGCACCTCAATCATATCCTTATTTTTAAAAGCAATTTGGATTAAGTAACTTGCTCAAGGTTACACTGCCAGTTATTTCTGGGTGTGGTGCTAAATATCTGAGCCTGGATTCGATCCCAGGTCATCCGGACTCTAGGGCCAGTGCTCTTACTCACTGTGCTACCTGGCTACCCCAATCATATCCTTATTCTAACTTTAATATATTAGATTTAGAGATTTGAGGGAATTTCTCCATAGATGAGATTAGACATTCTCTCTGTCTGTCTCTCACTGTCTCTGTCTTTCTGTCTGTCTGTCTGTCTGTCTCTGGGGGTTGTGTCTGTATGTCTCTCTCACCCCACTCCTCACCCCTAATTGAGGTAACTTTTCTCTCTCTCAATAGGAAAACTCAATTGCTCTATTTTGTCTGGCATATTCTTAGCTCTGTACCTTCTCTAATTTCTGTTATTAATTTGTTTAAATGGATTTATTGAGTATTCACCATATATATCCATTGTGGACCTGGTAAGAAGGAATTTAAATCTTGGATATACAGCTTGGAACACTCTTCCCCTATTAAGTCATCATGAGAGTAACTTAAACCTAAAGATATTTCCACTAGATTAACAAAATGTAAGGGAAAAGATATAATTAAAATCATGTTCCCTTTCTCTGAGGTGAGCTGAGGGACCAGCCTCTGGTCTCAACCTTCTGCTTCCTTCCCTGGCAAGAACCAAATTCTCCTCACCAACAGGGAAAAAAAAACACAGTCCTTATACATAGTTTCTACTGTGAAACCAAAGAACAAAAAAGTTAGAAAGACATTGAGGACTGACTGATGTCCAGTGAAAGAAGGGACTTGTAGTATCATCACTGTCAAATTGGGTTCAATTTTGCAGGTTTAGTCTGGATTTAGTTCTGTCCTTTTTTTCCCTTCCCCTCTCCTCCCCTCATCTCCTCTTTCCTCTCCTTTTCTTCCCCTTCCATCCCATCGCATCTCCTCTCTTCTCTTCCCTCTTTATCTTTGCTTCTGTTGCTTCTTTCCTTGATTCCTCCTCCTCCTCCTTCTCTTCCTTCTTAACCTTTCTGGTTCTTGCTCTTCTTCTTCATCATCATCTTCTTCTTCTTCCAAAGAATGGAACTTCATTCTAAATTACTAGATTTTATTATTTAATTCAAGAACTTCATTTTCTCTAAACATATCTTAGATTGTTATATACAAAGAAGATTTGGTTTTGAATTGAAGGATGTAGTTGTGCTCCAGGGCAGAGAAACAGATGTGCAAGTCCAATTATATCTTTAGCCATTTCCCACTGTGCTGCTCAATGTGATTTTCTCTTTAGCTGTCTCCCACTCAGTACCTTGCCTTTACCAGAAAAAGGACAATAAAACCTGTTCTCCTAAAAGATGAAAGTAAAAGTATCTAATAAGGACTATAGACATAGGTTTTTTTCTCCTTTCTATAAAAAAATGATTTTCCTTAATCACACAAAAATTATAAGCCTTCCTATGAAGTTATATTCCAAATAAGAAGGATATAAGAAATTAACCAGCCAGTAAATGATGCCCCAATAATGAAAACATATGACTGCAGAAATATGTAATTGTGATCTATACAATGAACTAGACCCTCCCAGGGTTAATAGTTGAGTTTTCTTTTCACAATCTGAAGTAAATACTTTTTTTTTTAATTATTCTCTCAGCCGGTTGTCTATCTGTTGCCAAAAAAATCAATTGACATATTTTCCACACATTAGATTAAAATGAATAATTCAATAAAGCATACCTTTAGAGGCTTATATGATAGCAAATAAACAACTGGACCTAGAATCTAAGCTCCTTCATAGTAAATGCTTTAAGAATATTTGGCTGATGGACCAGAATTCTAAATCTTTACTAACTTAATATGGATTTTCACATAAATCAACCAGGCCAGAAAGATAACCTGGGAAAAATTAAAAGGTGTGTTTTCCAAAGGGACAAAACATAAGATGAGCTCGCTTTTCTTGACAAATAGAAGGGACTAAAGGGGAAAAAGAAATCTCATCCTTCCTCAGAGTTAGGCTACACTATGGAATATAAAGTCTAGACAAAAAGTGTTCCTTGCCCTCACACTAGTCTATGTCTATAGCCTGAAAAGGGGATAAGACACAAACTTAAATGACCATATTCCCAGTTGAGCAATACTATAGATCAATCAATCACACACATTAATTAGGTGCCCATTACATGCCAAGCTCTGTGCTAAATGCTAGAAATAGAAAAAAAGACTATATTTTTATACCTTCCTTTTGAGGACTCTATTATCATTTCACACGTCAAATTCTCATTTTCATCCTGTGACAATGAATATGTATAATATGCCAGGAACAAGGGTGAGTCTGTGCTTTGTTTTTAACCTCTTAATCTCACAACATATCTCTGGCAAGGAAAAGGAGTGACATTAAATTCCCTCCAATCATCTCTCACCTTTGAGAAAAGCAATGTTCTTTATTGTACCAAAGTACTAGAAAAGCCAGGACAAATCCAAGAATCTGCCAAGAAAGGAAAATTACCAGGTGTTTAGATGGCATACATCCATGGGATAGTGTTGAATGAATAAAGATGAATGAAGGATGAAACATTTGGTTTGAAGTTGATTCAAGCAAAAATTAAGCCAGACTATCCCTTGAAATATAATTTAATCTCCTCATTTTGCTCTAGTTAACCTTTACGTCCAAAGTATGCACTGAACAAACAGGAACTATGTATAATATTAAGAAAACATATGGTAAGGCTCAAAAGAGAAGTGTCAGACATGCAACTAAGCAAACATAATGCTCCCGCCGGACACAAATTAAACCTGAAGAGACTGTTAAATCAAAAGCCAGAAAAAATAGGAAATATACTTCATGCAAAGAGAAAGATAAAGCAAATACAATAAGATAAAAGAGCACAACAGTTGTCCATCCTCTCAAGAAGGTATACCAGTAAAAGCACATTCTTTTTACAAAATGGATAAAAAGGATGCAAATCTGCAAGAGGAAATGAGGTGACATCAATGAATATGAGGAAATCCTTTTTAGTGCTCAGTAAGGCATCAGATCATAAGAGGACCATGTACTATCATGGAATAAAATAATAATCAACATCCCAGTAGAACTCTCATCTTTATTGCTAGTGGGCAGTTATCTGATAAAAATGACAGGGGTTTCCTCATCTGCCCAGGAAACTGCCCAGTATTATATTCTAAAGAAATGATAGTTTCTCATTCATGTCTATTAAAGAGGATGTGAAGTGGATGTCTGCTTAAAGCAGTGTCTCCTAATGTTTTCTCATTGTGCCACAAGATTGTACAGCAATGAGTTCTTATGACCCAAAGGCCCAAGAAAGGCTAAAACAGCTAATACAATAAGGATTTTACAAATTTCAATTGTATGAGGAACTACATGATGAGGACTCATGATCTATTAATGAAAACCAATGCCTTCTCTGTGACTTATAGTTTTAAGAATCTATCTGGATATTAGGAGAATAAGTGACTCTCCAATAGTAAAATTGCCAGTAGGTGTCAGAATTGATTCTTGAACCCAGGTGGTTCCAGATCTAAGACTAATTCTATATTCAAATATCCTATGCTGCCACTGATTGGTCCATATTTCTATCAACCTTTATTGTACCTATATTTTCGGAAACTTACAGAATAACTTGAGCCATAGAAGATGGCCATGTGCTTTATTTAAAAGAGTTTAGTGTCCGAGACTGAGAATCTCTTGTAAGGGAGACAAAAACTCTCTGTAGTTAAGCATAAAGCTGTTTGTTTGTTTTTTTTCTTCTTGTTACTCAAGGTTTATTTTATTCATTTTTAAATTTATTTTGTTTTTCTATATAAGTGGGAGGAGAATGTATATGTGTGTTTATATATAAATATAGTGTGTGTGTATATATATAGTGTATATGCATATATACATACACACACATATAGTCTGTAGTATAAGACAACATGACAGCACCCATGCTTTTACAAGAAAAAAAAAAGATGGGTAGATTTCAACTGATTCAGAAGCTGGAAATAGTGAAGACTAAACCTGAATAGGATCCACATGTTCTACACGCCAAAAGAGTGAGAACTGTTAGAGATTGTTTGTCCAGCAGGGCAGCCTCTGGGAAAAGCTAATGAGGATCATCAAGAGCAAGCTTGTCCAATAGCAACTATGAGACCAGAGCATTCACATGACATCACTAAAAGGAATCAGTGGTCCCAGTGTCAGAAATGTGAGTCGTGTGGATATGATAGAAACTACTTGTAATACTTGCTACCAGGGAAAATTGGTCCAAGATGGAAAATGGAGCAGATCAAATACCCTATAGTGATCAGAGTGGAAAAGGGCCCATAGGTAGCAACTGCACTTTCAGTTTAGGAAAGATAGGGAAATTCAGTCTTAAAAAAAATCCATATCCATATAAATATCTATATATAATATTTTATATATCTCATACTGTATTATATATTTAAAATAGATTTCTATATATTTAATATTCAATCCTACCTATTCAATATTGTGTTATTACTTTTTATGAAATGTAATATACAATGTGTTGATCTGACAAATACATCATATGCTACAGTATGATATGACATATTTATATAGAATGACATGTGAGTTATCCCTCCATGCAGGAAAAGTGAACCTTCCATGTGTGTACCCTAGCCACATGTTTTTCCTATGTTCCTTTTCATGTATTTTCCCCCTGTGTATATATTTTCCCCCTGACGTTTTCTGTATTTTTTGGAGAATATTTCCCACCTTTATGGTGATATTTCACTGGTACTTTTCTTTCTGTGAAATATCATTAAGTACCTTTGATTTAAAGTGTATTCTCTGGTGACTTTGAAAGGTAAACTCAACATGAGCTATGCACTTAAGGACTATGGTCCTAGAGAGTATCTTTATCCTGAGGTGGCTGTATGCTAAGGGACCTGCCATAATATTGGCTTGCGTGTTTGTGTTTGGATGTTCCCAGGCAACAGAGCCACAGCTCTAAATAAGATCTTCCAACTCCAGATATAGAGCTATTTTTAGCACCCAATACTGTCCCAGATGATCCAGCCTGTCTTTTTATATTTTGTTTAAAAAAGTATGAATAATAGAAGTAAAAACTGAGCAGATTTAAAAATACTGGTAAATGAAAGAGTGTGGAACAGGAACATGAAAGAAGATCTATTCATAATCATCATCTCTTTAGAACAAGAGTTTCTAAACATTTTTTGTGCATGCACCTCTGAAAATCTGGTGAGGTCTAAGGTCTTCTTTTGAGAAGAATATATCTTAATTCCTAAAATATATAAGATTAGAAAGATAAACAGTCATTTTAAAATACAGCATGGATTTTTTAAAGCAAATTTTCAGTTGTATCTTACTCTTTGGGACCCCTTTTGGGGTTTTCTCGGCAGAGATACTGGAATCATTTGCCATTTCCCACTCAAGCTCATTTTACAGATGAAGAAACTGAAGCAAACATGGTTAAGTGATTTTTCCAGGGTCACACAGCTGGTATGTGTCTGAGGTCAGGTTTGAACTGAGGAAGATGAGTCTTCCTGACTCCAGGTCACTCTTCCCTGTACAACCTGTCAGGTATTAAAAAAATAAACAAATAAGTTAACAGGCCCTATCTTATGAATTACAGTTTTAGGATATCTCTATTCTGAATCTACAATACATCTGTATAAAAGGGTTTTTCTTATAGGAAAAGTATCCTTTGGTAGCTGCTTTAAGATAAGTCTTAAATTGGGGGGGCGGAGTCAAGATGGCGGAGTAGAAGCAGGACCTCCCGCTGCTCTGGCTTCCACCTTCCCCAATCCATGTAAAAAGGGGACTCTAAACAAACTTTGGAGCTGCAGAACCCACAAAATGACACAGAGAAGCTAACCTCCTGCTGAGGAGAGCCTGGTAGGCCGGCAGAAAACCACAGGGTTCTGGAGCCCAGCCAAGCCCCACCCAAGGCTTTAGCCCCAGGGCAGGCCTGACCAGCCACCAGTCAGAGGTACTCCAGATCAGCAGTAGCTGTGGCCGTTTCCAGATTTATCAACAAACAAATGTGAAGGACAAAGTGAGAGGTCAGTGCAGTCTGGACTTTGGGACCAGTAAGTGGGAGTGCATGGCTTTTGCCCCTGGGGCAAGAAGCCACTGAGATGTCAGTACAACCAGCCAGCACAACCAGGCAGCACCAGGTGGCAGCTTCAGCTCCTGGCCTACAGAGTGTAGGGTGAACAAGCACCAGCCTGAAGGGTAATCGCTCTTGCTTTAACCTGCTTGGATCTGGATTGCAGTCTAGGATGGAGGTCCTGGGGTGTATGTCCAGCTTGCCAGACCATGTGGAGACCTTAGAGAGGGTACCCATCTAATACCTCTGGCAGCTGAGAAAACTCCAGCGTTTGGGACAAAAGCTCCCCCATCTGGTGGCAGCGTCCTACTGTGGCAAAAAGCCCAGGGGTTAAGTGACTCAGGGGTGACATGACCAGGCAAAGGAAACAAAGAAGACAGAAGATTCCAACATTACACTTCTATTTTGGGGACAAAAAGGAGCAAAGCATGGAACAGGAGGAAGACAGTGAAGTCAGAACACCTGCACCAAAAGCTTCAAAGGAAAATCTGAGCTGGTTACAGGCCACAGAGGACCTTAAGAAATAGATAAGAGAAGTGGAGGAAAAATTGGGAAGAGAAATGAGAACAAAGCAATAAAATTATGAAATGACAGTCAATAGCCTGACTGAGAAAAATAACACTTAAAAAAACAGACTGACCCAAATGGCAAAAGCAGCTCAAAAAGGCAATGAGGAGAAGAAAGCCTTAAAAAGTCGAATTTGCCAGATGGAAAAATAATCTCAAAAGCTCAATGTGGACAATCATGGTTTTATAATTAGACTGGAGCAAATGGAAGCTAATGACTTTATGAGAAATCAAGATGCTTTTAAACAGATCCAAACAAATGAGAGAATGAAGGCAACATGAAATATTTCATGGGAAAAACCACTGACTTGGAAAATAGATCCAGGAAAGATAATTTTAAAATTATTGGACTACCTGAAAGCCATGATCAAAGTAAGAACCTAGAAATCATCCTCTAGGAAGTTCTCAAAGAAAACTGCCCTGATTTTTTAGAATTTGAATGCAACATAGAGGTTGAAAGAATCTACCGACCACCTACTGAAAAAGATACCAAAAAGAAAACTCCTAGAAATATTATAGGCAGGTTCCAGAATTCCCAGATTAAGGAGAGAATATTACAAGCAGCCAGGAAGAAACAATTTGAATATTGTGGAAACACAATCAGGATAACCCAGGATCTGGCAGCTTCTACACTGAAGGATCGAAGGGCTTGGAATATGATATTCCGGAGGGCAAAGGAGCTAGGATTAAAACCAAGAGTACCCTACCCAGCAAAACTGAGTATCATGTTTCAGGGGAAAATATGGTTATTCAGTGGAATAGAGGACTTTCAAGCATTTTTTCTGAAAGAACCCGAGTTGAACAGAAAATTTGACATTCAGATACAAGCAGCAAGAGAAGCATGAGAAGGTACACAGGGAAAAGAAATCATAAGGAACTTATAAAAGTTGACCTATTAACATTCCTACATGTAAAAACCATAATTGTTACTTATGAAACTCTTCTCAGCAGTTTAAGGGAATAGAAATATATATATATATATGTATATATACATATACATATACATATATGTGTTTGTGTGTCTATATAGGAGGGCATATGGGCATATGAAAACATATGTGAATGTGTGTATATATGTTTACAGATATACATAGATAGAGGACACAGGACCAATTTAACATGAAGGGATGATACTTAAAAGGTGAAATTAAGAGGTGAGAGAGGAATATAATGAGAGGAGATGGGGAGACACAGAATGGGGTAAACTATCTGATACAGAAGAGGCAAGGGAAAATGGTTACAATGAAGTGGAAGAATAGGAAGGCAAAAGGGAATGGGTCAACCTTATTTCCATTGAATTTGGCTTGAAGAGGGAATGAAATACACCCTAAATAGGGTATCTCACCCTACAGGAGAGTAGGGTGGAAGGGGATGAGAGGGGGGATGATGGAAGGGAGGGCAGGCTTGTGGGGAGAGGGAAATTGGAAGCACCCACTTTTGAAAAGGGACGGGATCAAAATAGAGAATAGAACAAGTGGGAGGTGGGATAGGAGGGAGGGAAATATCGTCAGTCTTTTACAATATATCTACTCTGTTATTGTTTTGCATTAGCCACACATGTACATCCTATACTGAACTGCTTATCTTCCCAGTAAAGGTGGGTGACAAGTGAGGAAGAGAATGAATCTGGAATTCAAAGTTTTAAAATCAAATATTTAAATATGTATATATATATACATATATATATATATGTGTGTGTGTGTGTGTGTGTGTATTATCAACACCCTTTTACATGTCATTGAGAAATAAGATATACAGGCACTGGGGCATAGAGATCTACTAGAAAAGTCGAAAGGGATATGGGAGAAAATATGGAAGAGATCAGATTGGAGGAGGGATATCCTGTGGGACTGCTATTGGGGGTGGTGGGTAGGGGAAAATGGGGAGAAAATTTGTAACTCAAAATCTGGTGGAAATGAATGATGTAAATCAAAAATTAACAAAGCATTTGGAAAAAAAGTATATGCTATCTCAAAGAAACAAACATTAAAGCATTTCCAAAATTTCCTAACAAAAACAAATAAAGATAAGCCTTAAATTTTACCACATAATCAACATTAAGAGGCAGAATATCATGGCTGAAAGTGGACCTCAAAGCCACGAAGACCTGAGTCAACTTCTACTTCTGTCATATACTGGCAATGGGACTCTGGCCAAGTCACTTAAATTCTCTGTGTTCTAGGCAAATAAATTATCTGATGATGAAGATGTTGATTATGATGATGCCTTTCAGACAGTGGTTAAAAATTTCCCTTCTTTGATAGGTTTTGAGATTTTTCTAATTTTGGGCCCTCACCAAATGAATCCAAGGGAAAGCTGACATATACCTGATAAAAATGAGGATAATGTGATAGTGAAGCTCAGGGCAGCAGTTATTCATCCTTCAGGAGATTATCTGTCAATCGATCCATTTATTCTTTGCTGAGGGAGAAATACATTCGACCCAATCCTATGAATAGTTATTTTTGAAGAGTCATGGATCTTTGTTTCAAATTTGGCCATCGTGCCTAAATGAGATTGTTCTCTTTCTTTAAATGATGAGTCACTCTTTGCTGGATTTCTATGATGCACTGCATAATTATATGACCCTAAGAATCTACCTGTTGTCTTGAACAGACAGTTTGGAAATGGAAATGACCTCAATTGAAAACTGTGTTCACTGTAGAGAAACAAAAAATGACTCTTTGCAAAGATGGAATGCAGGAGCTGTTTCCAAAGCATCATCACCAGCCAAATAATCAACTGTAGCTCACCTGAAATGGATCCTTTGTCTTATTCTATTTGTGCTTTAATTAGAATTTTGAAGATAAAGTTGCTGCCTTCCTATTTCCAGGGATTACAGGATTCTTAAAACAGTAATAAGAACATGAAATGCCTGGTTGTAGTTAAATTAAAAATTGACTGATGCTAAATTAAATGATAGTAGTTCAAGGATATTTTTCCCCTGTAAGTCGTTTTGAGCATGTGAAATTCACCTGAAATCCATGATAAATTCACCATATATGGGACTGTATCATATATATTGGACTGTATCTCATATATATACATATATGCATGTATATATACATATATAAACACATATATATACACATATACTTCAGAAGTCAAAAAATATTAGAAGTAGGAGGAACCTTAGAGATCATTTTAATATTTTCCTTATAGATAAGGAAACAGAACTAGAAAAATGAAGAGACTTTTCTATCACATAGAAATTTAATGAAAGAATTAAGACTAGAATCTTTATCTTAATTCTCAGACTAGAGCCCTCACCACATCAAGCTGCTGCATCAAACACACATTTTATAGTTTATTCCATCCTATCCTATCCCATTCTATCTTGCCTGAGCTTATCCTATTGCATCTGTTTCTGTGTATATATTTATATCAATGTATACATGTATGCACATATCAAATCTGTATCTGTGTATTTATGTGTATATACATATACGTGTATGTCTCTTTATCTATCTATATCAAGAAAGAGACAGAGAGATGATCTGAGGACATCTCTTTACTTTGTATTAAAGTTTTGGTGAATCTATCCTTTAAATTGGTTGTTGCTCTTTGTTCTTAAAGAGGACCAAAATGACATCACCATGCTCTACCACAGGTCAGGCACAAAAAGTCCACGTGAACATTTGGGGAGGATTCTCGAAATTTGCACAAGCTGCATTTCTTTTGAAGTATTTCAAATTTGCTTTGCTCATAGAGCACAGAACCTTCTCTGATGTAAGCACATCATGTTGGGTGGTCCTGTGTCCCCCGTGTCAATTCCAAACTTATTTTATTTTATTATTTTGCTTTTTGGAGGGGGGAAGACAAGGCTAATTGGGTTAAATGACTTGCTCAAGGTCACACAGTTAGCAAGTGTTAAATGTCTGAGGTTAGATTTGAACTCAGGTCCTCCTGACTCCAGGGTTGGTGCTCTATTCACTGCTCTAGCTGCCTCAATTCAAAAGTTCTTAAGAAATACCTTGTCAGTGTCCTTGTATCACTTCTTCTAAGCACCACATGAACATTTGGCATGCTCCATAAAAAGTCTTTTTGGCAAACACACATTTTTGCATTTGAACAACATGGCCAGCCAATCAGAGTTTTGCTCTCTGCAGGAGAGTTGGCAGTTAGTTCAAGTAAGGACCTCAGTGTCTGGTACCTTATCCTGCCTGGTGATCTTCAGAATCTTCCTAAGACAATTCAAATGGAAGCAATTCATTTTTCTGGCATGGTGCTGGTATACTAGTCAGGTTTCACAGGCATAGAACAATGAGGTCAGCACATAATGTTGCCTCTGAATTGGAGATGCGACAAAGCATGGATCAATTCTTTGCTGCTTGGTGCTAATTTTGGCCTAACAATTAACACCAGGAAGACAAAAGTGCTGTATTAGCCACCACCTCACCATCCATGTGAAACCATCAGTTAAAGCAAATGGAGAAGTTTTGAATGCTGTGGATGAATTCACTTACCTTGGTAGTATACTTTGAAGGGATGTACACATTGATAATGAAGTTGACACACATTGTCAGAGCTAGCTCAGTGTTTGGGAGGCTCAGAAGGAAAATGTGGGAGAGAAGAGGTATTAGAATACCAAGCTGAAGGTCTACAGAGTCATTATTCTGACGTCATTATTGAATCAGGTGAGTAGGTACCACTGAAAACAATTTGTGGGATATTGGGTCTCTGCTTCTTTTTGTAAGTTTCTTGATGGCAAAGATTGTCTTTTTCTTCTTTTTGTATCCCTAATACCTCGCATGGTGCCTGACACACAGTAGGTGCTTAAGAAATATTGATTGATTGATCTATTTACCTGAAATTCCACTGTTGAACATTTATTCAAATTATAGAATAAAAGAACTGGAAGGAATATGAGAACTCATCTAGTCTAACTCTTTTATTTTCATGATGGGAAAATTGAGCATCAAGAAGGTTCAGGAACAAATCCAATTCCATTTAATTTGTGTGACAGAACCAGTACTAGAATTCATGTTCACTGATTCCTAATACAGCACTCTCTATAACACAAACCTTCCCTTTTTTAAATGCTACTTTTCTTGCTGGATTAAATGATCTGTTCCTTTTCTTTCCTACTTGTCCTCGTTACCAAGATATCTCCTCAGCTAAGAATGGGATAAATTTATATTATGAGATGCTGTTCTTACAAGATCAAAACTTAGAAGCCTGGTGTCACGAGAGAGAATAATAATAGTAAATAACAATAACAACAACAAAACCTCAAACATTTATAAGACATTTTTAATACACGTTTGCTTTTAAAACTTTGAGTTCCAGATTTTTTTCTTTCTTCCCTCCTAACCCACCCCCACTAGGAAGATAAGCAATTCAATATAGGTAGTACATGTGTAGTTACCTATGTCATTTCCATAGTAGTTATATTGTGAAAGACTAACTATATTTCTCTCCATTTTATCCCACCCCTCACTTATTCTATTTTCTCCTTTGACCCTGTCCCTTTTAAAAAGTGTGTGCTTCTGACTATCCTCTCCCCCTATTTGCCCTCCCTTCTATCGTCCCCCCTCATCCCATATTCCCCTATTTTCCTTTATGGTAAAACACCCAATTGAGTGTGTATGTCATTCTCTCCTTAAGTCTAATTCAGTGAAAGTAAGGTTGTCCCATTTCCTTTTACCTTCCTGTTCTTCCCCTCCATTGTAACAGTTTTTTCTTGCCTCTTTTATATGAGATAATTTACCCTAATCTATTAAGACATTTTTAATATTTTAAATATCCCTCAGGATAGATAATGCAAATATTATTATCACTGTTTTACAGATGAAGAAACTGAGACTTAGAGCAATAAGATTATTGGGGAAGAAAGGCATGAAAAATGTAAAGGGCTAGAATAATTCCATAAAGGAGAGTGAGGGTTTTAATTATAGGAAACCAGAATTTTAAAGTTGTCATAAATCATCTAGCCCAATCCTTCTGATAGAATGAAACCCATTATATTTCCTACTAAATTTACTTGTGAGGTAGTGTGATATAAAATGGATAGAGGTCTGGCTTAGACAAGAGGAAGACTCATGTTCAAGTTTGATCTCTGATATACACTAGCTTTATGATGCTTTGTGGAAGTCAACTAACATCTCAGTGCTTCAGGCAAATCTAAGATTATAAGTATTGACTTACATTGACAGAGGGAGTTTCCTTACTCATGCATTCCCTGTACTAATGAAATACCATTTGCAATTCCCATCTTCATTAAATATATCCACATTCCAAACTTCACCTATATACAATGCTTTCTAGGGCTAATAGTATGCATGTGGTAATAGAGCTAGCTACAAGGTCATGTGGATAAATGGTGTGCCATTCTTATCTACACTTGTTTGGATTCCCTTCTTTTCCCATCACACGAAGACAACAGAATCCAGTGGCAATGACTTTCATCTCGGGCTAAGGAAATCCAGGTTCCTGTTTTGACTTTCCTACTGCCTCATAACTTAATCTCATCATCTGGGTTTCCTTAGGAAATAACTTTAAGCCATGGAAAATCTATAAGCATTTTGTAAAAGAACTCCTTATTCTTAAAAAAAAAAAAAGTCCAATGAATATATTCTGTGAGACAAAGAATTGGATTGTTTTGTGGTAAGAGCAGTAAAATTTCTTACTTAACTGTGCCCCAGCTTCATGTTATTGCCTGACAAATGTAAGTAAAAAAATGCATGAATAAAATAAGGAAAAAATATGATTCATAGACTTTGAGAGACTAGGAAGCGCGCACACACACACACACACACACAGAGCCAAAAACTCCCAAGCAGATGTTTCTTTTCCCCCATTTTGAACAAACATATTTTTCCAAAGTTCTTCACACCAGATTTTACTAATTAATCTGAAAGAGGCAGTGACGGGTGTTGCTGATGCTAATCACAGGAAACAGATACCAAACTGAGGACCATTTTTTTTCTTCTTCTGACAGCAGCATCTGGCTCCTTGGCAGGCTATGTCAACCTTTGTATTGACATCTTTGGAGATGCCTCTGGAGCTGTCAGTTTCCCAGGATGCTGTTGTGGGCTAATGCTTTTTGTAATCATTATCTTTTTGCTCATATTGGCTTTTGAAGAATTTGTTCTTATATACTCTAATTATTGAAAAATTATTTCCAAAATTGGCCCAAACACTTTTAAAGCAATATGGGATAGGTATTTTCTTCACCAATTTAGTGACAATCAGAGAAGACTTTTGTTTTCTTGCCATAGAAGAATTTGACAAATGGAAAGGCTCCTTATATTTTTATGAAAAAAATAAGGAGCCATATTAGGAACTATAGGGATTGCTGATATGAAACTATGCCACTGAGTCAGAATAAATGGAAAAAAAAACATTTCCTAATTGAGATGTCTAATTATGGTTGTGCTTTACATTTCATTCACATAGTGATAAACATGGAAAAGTCATATGTATATTATGTATAAGACAAAAGAAAACAGCTAGATGGGGCAGAGGATAGAGTATTGGAATCAGGAAGACTCCTAGAGTCTTAGGAATTCTTCCTAGAATCAGGAAGACTCATCTACCTGAGTTCAAATTCAGCCTCAGACACGTACTGTGTGACACTGGACAAGTCACTTAACCCTGTTTCCTCCATTTCCTCCTCTATAAAATTAGCTGGAGAAGGAAATGGCAAACAACTCCAGTATCTTTGCCAAGAAAACCACAAATGGGGTCACAAAGAGTCAGACATGATTGAACAAAAGGATAAAAAAATTTCATACAGAATGAAAACATTTGAAGATGTAACTATCCTCTGGCATTAGAACAGTTGGAGAATGTGGGATCTGGAGTCTGAAGAACTGCACTTAAATTCCTGCTCTGAAGTCTACTATCACAGGTGTTCCGGTAAATGCATAACAAACTGCTACCTGAAATATGATACACTTATAAATTTAACCTGAATTATTAACATTTTTTCTATCACTTAAGTTGAATCTAGGCAATCAACAAAACAATAAATCAAGCTCTGATTTATAGCATTTACTGATTTCCGAGGCATAAATTTTCACTCTGAAAACATAACAATTAGTCTCAGCATGTACCTGCACTATCCATGTAAGTCTTTGTATCTCACTAGGCCTCAGTTTCCTCATCTATAAGCTGATATCAAGAGGACTAAATAATCTCTAAGGTCCTTTCCAACTTGATGATCCAGTGAATTGCTAACACTCAATTTCTAAATTCCAAACTAAATTAGTGTTTTCTGGCTATGAAAATAGTTTCCTAGTTTTGTTTCCCTTCTAATCTTTGTTGTATTGGCTTTGTGTAAATTTTTCAATTTAATGTAATCATAATCATCTATTTTGCATTTCAAAAAAATAAAAATAAATTAGTGTTTTTAGATTTACCAGAAAGTTTCACGTTTGGAGAATTAAATGGTAAATTAGGTGGCCTCCAGCACATGACTTACTTAGGTGACAAATGTCTTGGGAATGAATTTTAACTTTGTTTTTATATGTAATTTATATTATTATCAATGTGGTAGTGATGTATCTTTTGCAATTAAAATGATGAATAACATGAGTCGATTTTTAAAAGTATACTGAATACTCTTACTTCATAATGTTTTTTTTCTCTTCCAATTTTGAAGGGGAAAATGTATTTTAATGAATGCAATTCTTAATGGCTATAATTTCATTTTCTTATATGTAATCTCATTTTATTTTTTACTTCTTTAGACAAAAAGAGGACCCTCCTTTAAATTCAAATGCTGCTATGGCTGTGCTTCCAATCTGTTTCAACTGTTTTGAATGAACTGACAAGTCAATTCAATCCAAATTGTTGAACTGGTTAAGGCAGGTAGACACATGGTGAGATCAACTCAATAAAGCTTAGGTTTGCCAGCCAGCTGAAACATTGCCTAGCAAAAAATAAATTGGCCTTGGGTTAACTTTGGCAATCCAAATATAAATATGCCGGTGGTCTGTCCCTCTGTTCAAATGAATTCTGTTTCTTCTGCTATATATAAAACTAAGAACACAAAGCAGTTTTATGGGTCTTTTTTGAATGATTTACAGATTGTGTGCAGCTACATAATTACTGTCATTGCATCTGAGGTCCCAAAGACAAGGAACACCAGAAATTGTACTAGAGGCATCTGTTGGCTGAGATGGAGGAGGGAGTAGGAAAGAAAAAGAGAGAGAGAGAAAGAGAAGAGAGAGAGAGAGAGAGAGAGAGAGAGAGAGAGAGAGAGAGAGAGATAGGCAGAGACAGAGAGACAAAGACAGAGAGATAGAGACAGGGAGAGAGACAGAGGAATAGGCTTTGAACTCAGGTCTCTATTGCAGTACACCACCCCACCCCCACAACAATAGGCCCTTGTTTTTTGCTTTATAAGAGGAAATCAGTTCTCAGTAAGTACAAATGTAATTGGAATATGTGCTTTGTACACATAGAGAATTATGATAAATTAAGTCTTTGATAATGGAATAGATATTGAATTATCATAATATAAACTAAAAGTTTTAAATGTGCTAAGGCAACCAATTAAAGTAATATCACCTCAACTGCTATTATAGCATGATTAAAAAAAATAATCCAAATAATCGCTCTCAAGATTTTGTCCAGAGGATATACGGTGTGGTGGTTTCCCAGGCAGCCTTGTGAAAAATAGACATGGGTTCATATACATAGGAAGTCCTTGGACCTGTCAAACAGTTCTACATAAGGATTAGATAGCATTTTGTCAGTGGAAATGTCTTTAAAGTAGAGGCATTAATATCTGCTCTGCTGCTGTGCCCTAAGGACTATGATACTTTTCCATTTGACTTGTGGCTGAAGCCTTCCATATGTTGTCTCTCTCATTAGAATATGAGCTCTGTGAGAGTAGGAACTGTCTTACTTTTCTCTTTGTAACCCCAACACTTAGCACAAAATGAATGGTCTATTCATCCATCTATCCAGCCAATCAGCCATTTATGCATTTATACTAGCTTTGTGATTTGTCTCAAGATTACTTTCTAAGACAATAAATTACAAAGTAGAAGCCAACTTGCATTTGTAGAGAGAGTTTCCTTACCTAATAGTTTCATCACCCATTGAAATCATAGATCTAGTCCATATTCTTAATTTATTTTTTTTATTTTGGATATTTTATATTAGATTTTCTTGTCCCACAGAATAGCTTTATGTGGAAATCATACCTTAAAAGGACATGGTCAACAAAGATCAATTTGAAAGTTTTATAAAATTCATGTGATTATTCTTGCTCCTACATATCACTAACCTAAAATGTAGATAATTAGAATATTTTTCAAGAAGCTGGGATGATTTAGTTTTCCTATGGAGGCTAGAGAATGAACCACTACTGATAGGTGACATTGAAACATGTGTCTAAATTCTTCCAAAATTTAACATTTACTGTCTTACTGGGTCTTTACAACAACCCTCTGAGAAGTTATTTTTTTAAACTGGCATTTTGATTTCATTTATATATAAAACATTGCTGTAATGGTTGTGATTATATAGTCTTAGAGAGTTGCCCGGGCCAATGAGAGTTTAAGTGACCCTCCCAGAGTCATAGAATCTGAATATGTGAAAAATAAGGCTTAAACCCAATTCTTTCTGATTCAGAGGTTGGTCTGTAGTCACCATAGCATGCTACTTTTCTATTGCAGTTATTATTTCCATTTTGCAGGTGATGAAGTTGGGGTTTAGAGAGGATAAGTAATTTTTCCTGAGTTATACTGTTAGTAACTGCCTGAAGTTGGATTTAAATAAGTGGGATTTTGATCTCTTTGATATCAAATCTGGCACTCTCCCCAATAATCTCAGAAACTTTTTTATCCCTCCACTTCTATTCTTAATTTATACATAGTCATTTATAAATTGTATTGAATTGTCATTTCTATCTCTAACACTAACTTTACCAAGAATTTTCACTAATCCTCTTAATTCATCTTCGATAAAGTTTATATTCACAGACTTCCTGTGAATTATTATGAACATCTTGTGTATTATATTGTGAACTAATAACATCTTGTTGATTAATTGGTTTATCAAGATAAATTTTAATTGCCAGTAGGCACATGCCACCATATTAGATATTACCTCCATACCATAAGGTATTTCTTTAAATCTGAGATGACTGACATTTTTTGGCCTACGAGTCATCATTGTATAATAGGAGTTTAAGAAATGACTGACATTCTGGGATTGCAATTCACAAGAAAAAGCATTCTTTCATAAGCCAAAGAATAATTTGGGACTATTGTGAACTTTGAGTCAGTAAGTGGACTTAAGTCACATCTGGGTTTTCTTAAAAGGACACACAAAATCTGCAAAAGACATTAGAAGAGCTGTGACACAGTTGTAGTAACAGAGGGGCAACAATGTTTGCATTCCTGCCTGGGATTGACCTTAGAATGAGGAAGGAAAGACATGGTGGCAAAAAAACAACAACAATAACAAAATAAAAATAAAAATAGTAGCCTATTGGAAAATTGGAAAGAGATTGCATTGCAGAAGGAAGAGATGGAGGTGGGCTGTCAGGCCTTAAAAGCATCTTGGAAGAAAGAACTTGGACTAAAGTTATTGATGGAACTCCCTTCTTTATGGACTGTGCTCCCCAACTTCTCCTCCCCTGTATCTAACCAATAACAGAAAAGTCATTTACTTGACACAGCCAGTTAGATGGCTCAGTGGATAGAGCTCTGGGCCTCGAGTCAAAAAGAACTGTTTGAATCTGGCCTTAGACATTTACTAGCTGTGTGACCCTGGGCAAGTCACTTAACCACTGTTTGACTTAATCCACTGGAGAAGGAAATAGCACCACTCATATCTTTGCCAAAAAAAATGTCACGGACAATAAGATCCACAAGGTGAGAAAGAGTTGGACACAACTAAGCAACAAAATATACTTGGCATGTTTGTTATATTTAATTGGTTTTTGTACCCTTATTTGTTTGCCTCAAACAGAAAGAGACCAAGAGAGACACAAAACTGTCAGAACAGAAAGCCAAACATCTCTCTGCATGTTGGGAATTATATTAGCTGGGAACTAAGAGATGTTGTGATTAAACTAATAACTTTCTGTTTGATATAACCTCCATAAAACATCAAGAGGGGACACAAGGACCAGAAAGTCATTATTTAAGTGCTTGTTAATATACTTCCCCTAAAATAAAAGTGAGCTAATTATGTCTTCAGCCTATGATATCAGGAAGGAAAAGGGGTCAAAGTAGAAACTGGTGAAGGTAGGTAGAATTTAGCTTGACCCTTTCTAGAAGGGAGGTGGGACAGAGATGAATGAGTATTTTTCAAAGTATTATCTACTCATGATATATGGGGAAAGCTGCATTCTATATTTTCTAAAATTCTCCCCTTATATTCATTCTGATGCAATCCTAATAAAGTTGCCCCCAGCCCCAATTTTCTAACTTCATTATAGGCCTGGCCCTATGGAATAGCAGGCCCATTGCATCTACCTATCTTCCCCACCCTCCCTTCACCAATGTCCTAACTTCTTTGTATATGCCTCACTGCTCACTGGAACAAGAGGTGTGTCCCTGAACTCTTAGTTCCCACAGTAGCAGTAGGTGTGTCCATGTGATGGGAACCCAGCTACTGCCTCTACCTGGTCACTGCCCCCAGACCCATTCCCACAGAAACAGGTGTGTTCTCATATTCAATCACAATCACATCATCCATTTAGGCTAAGACAGGACCACAATAGTTACCTATCTGTCTTAACCAGACAGGACCACAATAGCTGTTGTTGGAGGGCAGAATGCCCAGAATTTTTAACCAGTGAATCATAGATGGGACCCCTCCTCCATTACCTAATCCCTTAACAAACACCCCCTGCCTTTTTAATACTAATGATATTCCTCTATTCTATGTAAATTTCTGTTATGTAATTGCATCTTTACCCTATAAAAATCCGTCTTGCTTTCTCTAAAGTTTCTGGTTCCTCTTGGAATTTAGCCTGCTTCATGAGAAGCGTCAATCTCAATAAATGCTTATACTTGGATTAGAGGTGGTCTGACTGAATTCTTTGAGATGATCCCATCACAACACATCATGAAACCACAAAAGTTTTGGGGTAGGCAGAGACCCCACCTGAACAGTTTTTGGTGTCCCTGAGTTTAAACCACAACAATTCTCCTGCTAATACATTCACACACTTATGAGTGCTACTTTGATTTACCTGAGCTTCCATTAATTCCATATTTTAAGTATGGTTGTCCACAGCAGTCTACTCCAATACCTTCTTCTGACTTGGAGTACCTTAAAGGCAGGTCAGAATGTTGGAGCTGAAAAAACTTGGCTTTCAAAGTTAGGGAATGGTGGCGTTTCAAATTCTGAATTAATACTGATAAACTGGGAGAGGAAGGGCATGTCATTAAATCTCTTAGTTTCAGTTTCCTCAACTGTAAAATATAGATAATGATACTTTTTCTGCCTACCTCACGAGGTTGTTGTAAAGAAACTATGAAAGTGTTGCATGAATATCTAAGTGAGCCCAGAAACCCCTCTAACCATCAAACACATAATCTCCCCATTCGTTATCATATCAACACAAATAATGGAGGGTAGATAATTTTGCTTCTAGAAAATATGTTTATTAATGGAAAGTGTTGGTATGAATAAAGTATGTTTTGTTTCTGCTACAGTGACATGATTGCTATCTATGTTGAAAGTTCAAATTGGTCGCTATTCTAGAAGAAGACTCAAAGGGACTCCAGGAACATCTTTCTATTCTCTAGGTTATCAGAGAGAAGGCAGTGTTTCTTTAAAAACTGGGAAAGATAATTTAGAAGAAAACAAAAAAGAAAAGGATTTGAACCAATAGAGAATCCTGTCTAATGTTAAAGGTTGGCCGGTAGAAGAATATAAGACAGAGAAGAGGAAGAAGGATAACTGAACATGTGAAGCTAAGTAATAAATACAAGGCTTTTAGAAGTTAATATTATATGGGAGGAAAACCTGAACATTTGCAACAGGAAGCAACTTCTTGCAATCAATCAAACAATGAATGAGCATTTATTAAAACACACACACACACACACACACACACACACACACACCTTCTATGCTCCAGGAATTTTGCTAAGGGCACAAAGACAAAAGTGAGGCAATTTCTTTTCTTGAGACACTTACATTTTAGTCAGTGAAGCAAAATATTCACAGATAATAATAATAAGAGTTAGTTGTATAATGATAGAGAGTTTACAAAGCACATTATATGTTCTCTCATTTGGTCCTCAAAATAGTCCTGTGAGGTAGGAGATATTATTGCCCCCATTTTATAGTATGGAAACTAAAGTGATAGGAATTTAAAAATTTAACCTGGGTCACACAATTAGTGTCAAAATATGATCTTAAGTCTTCCTAACTCTAGAACTATCCTTTTCCAGGTCATCAGTACAAGGATCAGAGTTTGAAACTACCCTCTCACTTCAAAAACAAATTTCTTTCAAATCCCACATTCTGGCCTAACTTTCAGATACATTGCATCACCTCCAATCCAGAATAGGAAATGTTGGAGTAGACTTTTGTGGACATCTACACTTAAAATATGGAATTAATGAAAAGTTAGGGCCCCTATCCAATTTGCCACCCAAATGTTTCTAATGTTAGTCCTACATATCAACTGTAGGACTTTTCAATGCCAAATTGTAATACATAACAATTCCTCATAGAAGTTTTTGATAGGTACAATGCAGAAGTAGCTATGAGGCAGACATTGTTTATTAGCCTACATGACATGAGTTGGTGGAAAGCTGCCACCCAGTGGATGATCTTAGACTCAAGAGCAGGCTTTCGCGTGTGTGTGGAATTCTGAAGAGGATCATTTTGGAGGAGAATAAGAAAGATGACCCCTTTTTGTCCCTTGGGATCATCTCAGGTTGAACGGAATAACCATGCAGGGGATTACTGGATAGGATTCAAAAAGCTATGGGGAGCTATGCTCATTCAACATTTTGTTCCCCAGCCAAACAACCGCTTGATTTGAAGATCTTCCCCCCATGATTGTTTCATTTGTTCCATAACAGAACCAACCTACAATGAGATAATGGCATTCCATCTCCCACCTTTGCACAGGTTTTAGTGAATTCCTGACCCAATGTCACCTCTTAGAATCCTTAGCTTATTTCAAAGGTCTTTAACAGTAGTGTTTCCTGTACAAGGGCTGTCAGAATCTCCCCAGTTTCTTGTGCTCCTTGAAAAAGAAATATGTTGGGGTGGCCAGGTGGCTCAGCAAGTAAGAGCACCAGCTCCAGTGTCGGGATGACCTGAGGATCAAATCTGGGCTCAGATACTTAGCACCACACTCAGAAATAATTGGCCGTGTAACCTTGAGCAAGTTACTTAACCCCGATTGCTTTAAAAAAAAAAGAAAAAGAAATGTGTTGTATTTATATTCTATATGATGATGGTCCACATTGGCAAGAGGAGTTTCTCATACCAATTAAATCATAAGTCTAGTCAAAAACAAAGAAAAATTATATTTATTTATGTGGGAATTTATTTCCTGAAATAAAATACAAATTCATTAAGGTCAAAGAATATTTAGTTTTTAGTGCTCCCACCACCTAGTTCAGTGACTGCCATATAAATACTCAAATGGATCTTTGATCCCTTTGGAAGTTTCCACTGGTGTTGTAGAGTGCCTTCTATCCACATATGCCTGTTCTGTACAATATATGTTTAAGTTCACCCAATAGGAAGGAGTCTTTCTTAATTTTCTCCTGATGTAGGATAGTTCTGGAATTTTCAGTGGAAAAATCTGGCAGTGCAATTGTTATCCCACACTGTCAACATATGGCCAACCCATCTTCTCTACATTTAATTAAATTAGTCTCTTTGATGATGTCTTTTATTCATAGACTTCTTTAGTTTCTCAGTGGTTATATCTTACATCTTGTTCACACACACCATGAGTCTCCCTATTGCCTTTGCTTTAAGTCAAGGAAAGAAAGTTATTAAGTACCTAAGATGGACCAGGTACTGAACTAAGTGATATTTGATATTTATTTTTAATTCTTCATAGATTAATTCATTTCATACTTTGTTGCTATCAAGCAATAGATAAAGAATTTTGGTATGCATAAGAATGGACCTCTCCTTTTAAGTAAAGTTTGGTGTCATTAAAGAAACTTTTCTAATTCCTCAAGGCCATCCCCTCCATTATCTTCCTATTCAACTCTGGCCCTAACTTATTGCACATTTGTACTGTCTGTCTCAGATATACACACTGATGGGTAGCTTCTATAATTTGCCCATCCAAATGTATGTTGTATCCTAAACAGTAGTCATTTTTCATGCACTTGGTTTTTCCCATGTGGATGGTCATGCTAAACTCCTTTGGGGCATTAAAGTTTCTTCTAGGAGCTTTTACCATGATCTGGGACATTATGCAATAAGCAAAGAAGCTTCATCATCTATAGGAGAACTTTTTTCACCTTGACCTCTCTCCCAAGTCACTCAGCCTTTCAGTCAATGAATAATTAAGTGCCTATCGTGAGCCAGGCACTGTATTCAGTGGTGAGGATCTAAAGAAAGACAAAATCAAGTACACACTCTCAAAGAACCCACAGTCTACTGAGGGAGACAACATTCAACCGACTATCTACAAACCAGGCATATTGGAGATAATGAACAGAGGGAAAGCACGAGAATTAAAAGGGGTTGGGGAAGTCTTTTTCCAGAGAGTGGGGACTTTAACTGGGACTTGAAGGAAATTTAATTCAGTTAGGAGTCAGAAATGAGGAGAGAAAGTATTCCATGTATGGAGGAAAACCAGGAAAATGTCCAGAATTGGGAAATAAAGTATCTAATTCAAAGAACAACAAGAAGTACAGTTTAACTCAGTGAAAGAGCTGGGAATGTGATGTTCAGGCATAAGACTAGAAAGGTAGGAGGAGACTAGGATGTGATGGGCTTTGAATTCCAGAGGGTTTATATTTCATCCTGCAGGTGATAGTAAGCAACTAGAGATTGTTAAGGAGAGGGATGAGACCTGAATGTCAGATATGCACTTTAAGAAGATCACTTTGACAACTGAGTGGAGTTTGGACTAGAGTGGAAAGAGATATGCAACTGTGAGAAAAATCAGAAGTCAGTTGCCAATGTACAAGTGGGAGACAACAGATAAAATCTTGCATCAGAATTGTGACAGCATCAGAGGAGAGAAGAGGCTATAGATAAAGATGAATAGATATAGTTACATATAAGTGTATGTGTGTGTGGGAGAGTATGTCCTTAGCTTGTGAATTTTGGTGACTGGGAAGATGGTAATACCTTCAACAGTAATAGCAAAGTTAGGAAAAGAATAATTTTTTTGAAAAAAAATGCTCACTTTTGGACATGTTGAATATATGATGACTACAAGATATACTGTACTAAATGTGCAATAGGCTGTTGGGGATATGTTAGTAGAGGTGAATAAAGAGGAATTACAGAGGCAAAAATCCTTGACAAGAATACATCTATATGTCTGCCATATTGTAGGTACAATAAAAAAAAAACTACTTGTTGAATGAATGAAGTGAAAACAATTCATCTAACTAACTTTGCACTGAAAAAGCAAGATTTTGGCATGCAGCTGAGGCAGCCTTGAGTTATCCCATCAACATTTTTGACTGAGAATGAAAAATGAGTTGTCTTCAGCACTGCATAGTAGGAGAGGATCAGATTGGGATGTATTGAGGAAAATGTTTAGTTATTTTGCATATTCACAACTGCTTATGGATGTAAAAAGCACATTTGTTTAACATTCATTTTCCCAGTGATACTGTAAAACTGAATTCTAAAAACCAATTATATTGGAAGAATTAAAATTACAAATAAGTAAAGGTCAAAGAATGAACGTGTGTGTATGTTGTAAGAAGGATGAGTGAGTAGGCTGTATATATGAGAATGTTTTCTGAATATAACAAGATTAATAGGCTATTGGGGTGGCCAAGTAGCACAGCAAGTAAGAGCACCAGCTCCAGTGTCAGGATGACCTGGAGATCAAATCCCGGTCTCAGACACTTAGCACCCACCCACCTGGCAGTGTAACCTTGAGCAAGTTACTTAACCCCAATTTGCTTAGGGGCGGCCAGGTGGCTCAGCAAGTAAGAGCACCGGCTCCAGTGCCAGGATGACCTGGATCAAATCCGGACTTAGATACTCAGCACCACACCCAGAAATAACTGGCCGTGTAACCTTGAGCAAGTTACTTAACCCCGATTGCTCTGAAAAAAAAAAAAGATTAATAGGCTATGCTGACCAGCTAGATGTTCTTGCATTGAGTAATTATTTGGGTCCGAAAATTAAGTTTGTATATCTAACTTTCATATAATCCAAGCAGACATGGTAGATGAATCTCATTCAGTTGATAATTTCAGGCTTAATCTTTCCAGTTAGGTAAATGGCACATGTCCCTTCACTAGGAGACAATGTGACCTGTCTACTGCAATACAAAAAATATGACATGACAGGGACATACAGGGGATTATCCCAGAGACATAGAGAAGACTGTCAAACTTTTACAATGATGCCTTGTTTCCATCATGTTACCATTGAAACATCAGGGCTGTTTGCAGAAGAATGGACCGATCTTGCCAAATAACCAGACCCAGATCCCTCTGGCATTCCTATGCTGAAAACATTTAAATATATGTATATTTTAGCACCAAGTGATGGCAAAACCTTTATCTTTTCCTGGGTTTGCTATTTCATTACCAAGTGACTTAAAAGTTTGTATTTTTTCTATAGTTTAAAGCACCCCCAAAGACACATTTTTCACATTCAATCAATTGACAAGTCTTGTTCATTTCACTTCCACATCATATCTCAAATCCAGCTCCTTCTTTTAACTTACCTAGTTAAGACCCTTATCATCTCTGGCCTACACTCTTACAATAGCCTCCTAGTTGGACTCCAAGCATCTAATATCTCACAGCCTAAATCTATCTTCTGTAATACTGATCAAGTGATCCCTGTATCCCAAGTAGGACCTATTATCCTAATCTCCCACCACCCCTATGAAAAACTCCCAGTGTCTCTCTACAGTAAGTTGTTTTGTTTTTCATTTTTGGTCATTGATTCCTTTAACAATCTGGTGAAAACTAAGGACTCTTGCTTAGAATATTTCAAATGTATGAATTAAAATGCATAGGATTAGTAAGGAAACCAATTATTTTAAAATGAAGGTATAAAAATATTTTTAAAAACACATTCCAGAAGACCAGTTTAAGAACCCGGACATTTAGTTACTCTGTGATAAAATATAAACCCTTTCAAAATCTAATTCCATCCTACCTTTCCAGACATTTCACATTTTTCTTTGCATTCTATGCTCTTG
This sequence comes from Petaurus breviceps papuanus, assembly GCF_028583685.1. Lineage (NCBI taxonomy): Eukaryota > Metazoa > Chordata > Mammalia > Diprotodontia > Petauridae > Petaurus > Petaurus breviceps. The sequence continues at coordinate 48,219,712 of NW_027185809.1, forward strand.
CCAAATTTGCCTAAATCCTGTCTCTGCCTGTATGCCTTCTCATCAGCTCTCCTCCAGGCCTTAAATGTACTCCTTCCACTTCTGCCTCTTAAACTATAAGATCCCTGAGAATTAGTTCATGGAACACCTTGATTGCAGAAACTGGTGTATGTTTTGGTTTCAAATTCCTACAACCTAGATTTTCTAGGACTGTCCTAGAGCAATATTTTTCACTGACTAAATTAATGTTTGTATTAGACTGAATTAGATCACCCCTGTTTGCTTCTTTCTTGAAGCTTCATGAGACCTAGCACTTAGATCAGTGAAGGGTTTCCTAAAGAATAAAACTTAGAATAATTTCCTTATTTTGACATCTGTCTAATGATGTCTCTGGAATAATTCACAGATGATCTATTTTTCTAATTTTTAAAATTCAGTCTTTGTTCCTTCATCTCCAGATTATTTGTATAATCTCTCTTTCCTTTCCCCAATTTCTCTAAATTTTTAATTGGTCTTCTTTTATTGTTATTTCTGTATACTAATATCCCAGGCAAGAACCAGTTTTCCTGCCCCTACTATTATTCTGATTTTCTTCTGCCCCTGTCTGTTCTGTTTTTATTTGGACAAGTGAAATAAATACTATATTCTTTTCCTTCCCATATAGATTATGCAAGATCGTATATCTACCTCATGCACCACTGCACTCCCATTTGTCCACACCTGAAACATTCTAACATAAAATAAAACAGACCTACTTCAGTGTTCCCAAGATGGACATTTATGGTGGGTGTGTATCTTTAGGAGTGTCTCTTTGTTCCCAGGTAAATGATTATGTGCAGATGGTTTATTTCTTGACACATTTCTACATCACATTTATATTCCTCTCTCTATATCCACAATCCATCTAATGTCCTATTTGACAGACTTGTAACAGCACAAAGATTCTATCTGCATCAACCATTTACTTTTTAAAAGCTATGATGTGTAAACAATTTTTATCCATACCCTATTTAATATGGTTTCTGCAAAATCCAGGCAGGCAAATTAAATTTTTTTTTTCTTCCAGAAAACCTTTCATGGTAAATCACAAATTTCCATTCCTTTCCAAAGGCTGGCACCACCATACTCATTTGTAGCCAGCATCAAAGGAGGTATTTTTAAAGGAAAAAAGTCTTTTCCTGGATCTGATTCCAACCAGTATGGAAGAACTAATTGCAGAAATAGAAGTGAAGGGAAGTTTGAGGAGTGACCATGTCTTTTAGAGTTTATGACTGTAACAGGGATAAGAGGATTTAGATGCACTTTAACATACAGTCTTTATTTGGGGAGAGAAGATTTCAAAGAGTTCATGGAAAGAATAAGATGGCCCCCACAGCCAAAGGTCCTAAGATGAACTCAGCTCAAGAAGGATGAAATCCTTTCAAGAATGAAATTTTGATGAGGAAAAAAGCAGACAACTGTCTGAAGAGACTGATATGGCTGTAGAGGGAATTCATCAGCTGACTTATTAAAAACAAAATACATGTGACAAAGAGAGCTAGCAAGTCAGGTGAATAAAAAAAGAAATGAATGATCCTAAGGGAATAGTGCAGAGATGCTTAGATTCAGAACAGGACTGAAGCTGGTCAACAAAAAGGGCTTTGTAAAGCTATGCTGGGGGTTATAGAAACAACACAGAAGCAGAAAATGATAAAAGATGGTAGAAAGAAAATAGAAGCATTAAATTCTTACATGCTGACGTTATGCACACACACACACACACACACACCACACACTTTTTGGATATGATTACTGAGTCACTGTTAGCAGTCTTTGAGAAATCAATGTGTGACAGTCCTGGACATCCTCATGTTGGAAAAAAGGGAAAGGGAAGATTCTGTGAAGTATAAGGTGATGATATTTGCTTCAATTTCTGTCAAATTCTATACCATTTTATTAAAGGTGATTACTAAAACTTACTCATTGAGGCACATTGAGAAAAAGTCATTCAAAGTTAATTTCATTTTTTCATCAATTCATTTATTTATTTGTTTGCTGGTTTATTCACATTTATTATAAGATATATTGACACATAAAGATTTCAGTTAATTTCAGCAAAGATTTTTATAAAAATGTGCCATATTATTCACAAACATATGGGTTCAATGATAGTATGATAGCATAGTAAAATATATCTGTAGCTGATGGAATGAATGAAAAAAAAAAGTCAATGATTAATTGATCAGTAGTGTTCTGAAAGAATAGTGCTGGTAGGATGCATCAGGGATCTTGACCCAGTGCTTGTCAACATTTTTACTGATGACTTTTATGAAGGTGTATCTATGGCAGAAATCGTAAAATTATTACGTGGTTTAAATTTAGGATGGGGTATGTTAACACATATCCTCATGACAGGACTAGAATCTAAGAAAGATCTCAACAGGCTAGAATGTTACACCAAATAAAATAGGATAACATTTGATAAGAATAGATTTCAGTTCAAGAATGTTAAGGGAAAAGCATACTTAGAAAACAGATAATGGGAAAAAGACCTGAGTGTCTTAGTGGATTGAAAGCTCAACAAGTCAATGGCCAGGGATGGAAACAAATGGCAAAGTAAAGTAAGCACTACAGCCCAGCTTTCTGAACATCCCCCTCTAAATAAATTTTAAATAATGCTAAAAATTGAATTCAGTAGCAGCATAGCAAACAAAAAGTCAGGGTGAGATATTCTTCCAGCACAAGAAAACTTAGAAGGTCAGAAGGAGACGTCTATGATGGAGTGGTGGAGACTGATCCAGAGCCCATGAGGATGCAAGGCCAGTGGTGGAACTTAGTATTATCAAAAGCAGCAGTTACAACAGCATCTGGAGCTCTCAAGCCAAATATAGTTAGGTATAGGGCACCTGGCCAGGAAGAGATTGCAGAAAAATCTTATGCTATCACTGTGTGCACAACAAGATGTTGTTTGTCAGTTCTGTTGCCTATACCCCACTTCTGAGTCACAGTTTAAGGGTAAAGAGAAACACTTTCTGTCACAAGGGAGCAGGGGCCCTGAGGAACAGTATAGCTTTTAGTCCCAAGGGGGCAGGGACTCTTCCTAAGTAAGGAGCTGAGTGCAGACCAGTAGAGCATTTGCCATACAACTCCCTTCATGACACCAATTTGGAAGCTACAAAATCTTCTAACTCTCCAGAACCACAACAGTGAGAAAAAGCCTGAAGCTTTGGACAATGCCCATCTCCCACCCCAGTGGCAGGAAAAAAGTCCAATTTTAATATAGTCAAGAATCTAAGTCAAGGTCTCAGTTAAGAATTGGCTGGAAAATAAGCAAACAACAAAAAAGGAACCTGATCAGGAAAAAAAAAATCTAATATGATAACAGGGAAGATGACAGGGCTGTTTTGGTTTGGTGGGTGTGGTTTATTCTTACTTGGATGCATGAGGAAATGGAAGTTGCAATTGGTTGTTATTAGGGAAATTCTCTCAATAATATAAGCTTCCTACAATTTGAGGATTACTTCAGAAGATGAATTCATCTTGGTTTTATACAGAGACTCTATGACCACTTGTGGGTGATGTCATAGAGAGAAATGTTATTCAAGGCTTTTGATGGTATGTTCAGTCTTAAATTCTGTGAATCTTTAATGAATTGAGAATACTGGGCCAGATATTTTGACTGAGGCCTGCCTTTTATGCAAATACAGAATGAATGGCAATAAACTAAGAAATATAGTCAAACAATTGCATTGGCCAATCCATATGGCCCCAAACTGAATGGACCAATGCTATTAGGATTGAATTGAATGAATTGGTTCATTTTTCTGCCCTTACTTTGAAATAACCATGGTAATCGCAGAATCATTGCTACCTAATAAGTATGTAGGTATATCTGTTTCCTTATTGAAATAAGATAAGGAGGGGCAGCTAGGTAGCACCGTGAATAGAGTACCTGACCTGGAGTCAGGAGGACCTGAGTTCAAATCCTTAACACTTAACTTAGCTGTGTGACTTTGGGCAAGCCACTTAACCCCAACTGACCCTCCAAAAAGCAAAAAAAAAAATAAGATAAGAGGCACAAAGCTAAGTCTATGAATACCAATTAGCTATGTATAAATACTATATTATAAATGCACTTAGGATGATATTCACTTGGTTTGCCTATTAAAGATCTTACAAATTTAAAGAGTAAAATTAATTTAAGATATACTTAATATATAATATATATTACTATATAATTTAAAGAGACATACTTGCCAGCTGTGTAACCTTGTACAAGTCATCTCTTTCTTGTCTCAGATTCCTCCACTATAAAATGAGGATGAATAACAGCACCTACCTCTCGCGGTTAGCATCGGATGAAATGAGATAATATTTATAAAGTGCTTAGGTGGGGAACCTGCTCCCTTGAGGGCACATGTGGCCCTCTACATCCTCAAGTGAGGCCCTTTGACTGAATTCAAAATTCTGTGGAGTTTGGATTTAGTCAAAATATCACACTTGAGGACCTAGAGAGCCACATGTGCCCTTGAGGCTGCAGGTTCCTGTATTAGCAATGCCATATTCACAATGCCTATAGAGATTACAAATATGCTGATATAATTATCCATTAGAAAATACGTCATGTTTGCCATATGAGGAAATAAACTAGAAAATTTATTAAGATACCAAAAGACTGAGTCCCAAAACCAGAAAGTGAAAGCCATCAGAGTAGTTATGACATTGGCACAGGTAGATAAAGTAGAAAGCACCCACATTTTCAAGCCTTTAAAACAGAACAGGCTACCTCAGGCAAAGGTCCTCCTCTCCCCACTCACAGCAACCACCCAGCGTCCTGGAAGAGCGCTCCCAGCAGCTCCGGCCCCTGGCAGTCCTCAGCAGGAGTCCTTAGCAGAAAGTCCTTAGCAGTTCTAACTCAAAAAGGGCTTCGCGCTGCCACTGCCTCTGCTGCTGCCGCCGTCACCACCACCGCCAGCCACCGAAGGAACGCTAGCTTGGCTTCCGCTTCCTCTTGCTCCGCCCCTTCCTGCTACGTCAGCCAGTCCAACGGGGCATGGAAGATCTTTAAATCCCATAACCCTTACAGTTCCCCACCACTATGGTGTCTGTCATGTATAAATGTACATAAATGGATGCTATATAAATGATATGAGGATGAGGATGATGCATCCAGGGAGCGGGTAAAGGAGAATTTCAGAGATGCAAGACCACCTTTTTTATTATTAAGGTGAGGAAGGAGAGGTTGGGAAGCAACTTGATTGTGTTTTACTAATTATTATTGTTGTCTAGTTACTAAGCCCAGTTGCTTCTATGCTGCTGGAATATAAATTTTGCCAGTACTCACTAAATTTCAGTAGTCTTGGGGCATATCTCTTACCTGTCACTCCCCATTTAATAGTTCTGTTTGCTGCTTTTGATTCGTTCCAGTTTAAAAACTTCTGTTGCTCAAAGAAACCATTCCCTTAGAGTTATTATGACATAAAACACAAAAACAAAGCAAAGCAAGACAAAAAAGCACAGGAAAGAGCAAGAATTAAACAGAATATAAGAGTTTCTTCATAAAATATTTGCTTTCTTCTTTTAATGCAATTTCAATATGGAATATCCTTTGAATGACTCTCATTCTATTATTACTCTTTTTGTTCTTCCTGTATTTTATTGAAACCAAACAGGAATCAATAAGTATTATACTTGTGTTCAAATTCCATTTGCCATGCTTTCCCAATTTGTTTTATTTTTTTAAATTTATTTATTTAGTGAATAATAGCTACAAAATATACATTATTGTAGAGGTTGTCTATATCAGTACATGCAAAAGACAATCTCTGACCTTAAGGCATTTATAATCTATTCCCATTTCCTTCCTTAGGCATTTAATATTCCATAATAGACAAAATACTTAGATAATTTACTAGTAAATAATCCAGGAATTTATATCTGATAGGGCTGGTAGAGTTCAGCAAGGTGACTGCCATATAAATTCTTGATAAATGAATGCTGACTCTACAATGGACTTGAAAATCCCCTTCTTCAGGTTTCATTAGTGATTTATTTTTGTTTGGGACAATTGGTCAACCACAAGGTTATTATCTTCATATAAAATTAACCTCTTTGAGAAAAGTACCTTTTCCCTATACAGGAAATAGAATATTATTAGTGTGTCATAACCTAGTTTCTCATACCTGTTTTTTTTTTTAGCAAATTTATCATAGTCCTTCCAGTTTTCAACGTTAATTTCAACAAGATTTTGAATTACAATTTTCTCCCTGTCTCTGGCCTAACACCACCCCAAGACATCAAGCATACTGAATGCTCCTTCTCCCAATCTGTTGTGTCTTATATTTTCCCCCTCCCCCTCCTTACTTTCTTGTAGGGAAAGATGGGTTTCTATACTCCATTGCCTGTTATCTTATTTCCCAGTTGCATGTAAAAAAAAAAAATTAACATTTGTTTTTAAAACTTTGAGTTCCAGATTCTTTCCCTTCTTCCTTCCTCATTCACCCCCACTGTGAAGACAAACAATTCAATATAGCTTGTACATGTGTGGTTACACAAAACATTTCCATAGTACTTATACTGTGGAAGACTAACTATATTTTCCTCCATTCTATCCTGCCCCCCCCCATTTATTCTATTTTCTCCTCTGACCCAGTCCCTTTTGAAAAGGGTTTGCTTCTAGCTATCCTCTCTCCCAATCTGCCCTTCCTTCAATCATCCCCCCTCTTCTTCCCTTGCTCACTTCTTTCCTGTAGGGTAAGATACCCAATTGTTATTGGTTATGTTATTTGTGTATGTTATTCCTTCTTTATTATTGTGTATGTTATTCCTTCCTTAAGCCAAATCCAATAAGAGTAAGGCTAACTCATTCCCTTTCACCTTCCTGCTCTTCCCCTCCATTGTAACAGTTTTCTCTTGCCTGTTTTATGTGAGATAATTTACCTTATTCTATCTCTTCCTTTCTCCTCCCAATATATTTCTCTCTCACCTCTTAATTTTGTTTTTTAGATATCATCCCTTCATATTCAACTCATCATGCACATATACACACATACACCCTCATATACATATATATGTATACCTATATATACATATATATTCCCTTTAACTATCCTAATACTGAAGAAAGTCTCATGAGTTACAATTATCAACAATTATCATTTTTCCATGTAAGAATGTAAATAGTTCAACTTTAATATGTGCCTTACAATTTCTTTTTCATAGTCTTTCCAGGTACAAACTTTCACACACATATACATATATGTGTATGTGTGTGTATGTCTATGTATGTGTATACACACATATAAATATATCAGCCCATTCATTTTTAGGGAAATAGGAAAGACTTAGCAAAATAGATTGCATGAACAATTAAATGTTCGATGCAACTTTTTTCTTTTTATGGCCAGAAAGAGAGAGAGAGAGTATGTGGGAAGGTACAGGAAGGGAGAGGTGAAACATGAAAACACATTGTAGTTATAGGTGAGCAAAGAAAAATGAGGAATGAAAATACAGACATTACCAAAGGTTTGAAAAATCAGTGACAAATCTATTATTGTTTCTGGGGAGCTAGCTTCATGCAGGCAGCAAATCACTAGGCTTTCTGTTATTTGTTGAGCAAATTACTAGGAGCTGAAGAGTAAGAAGCATGCAAAATCGTCTTACAGATGACTTATTCTGCTAAGTTCAGAGGAAGGAAGGGGTGAAATCTATGGCTGGCAGGAAATAAGAGAAGTTCAGGAGGTTAAAAAGTCTGCCACCCACTGCTCCCTATTAAATAAGTATTACAATATTGGCAGTGGCCCATGGGTTTTTATGCCAGGTGGGGGAGAGAAAGTTAGATGCCTATAGATTAAAGCATTGGTCATGCTGAAAAGGTTAAAAAAAATCCCCAACTCATTCATTTGTTTCTCTTCAAGCCAATTAAAGTGTGGCCTGCCTAGCTAATTAGCCTCACCCTAACTCCCAGGGAGGGGACTACCTTCTCAATAACTTACAGGTGACTTATGTTTCCTGCCAAGTCAGTTCTCTGTTTACCTCCAAACCTAAAATAATCCATTTGTATCAAATTATGCATGTCAGTTTTGGGAGGTGAGTTGCAATCTCCTATGAAATGAATAAAAGGCAAGCCAACTGACTTCATTTTGCCACACAGGCTGAGGTTTGAAGGGAGGGGGAACCCTTTGTTTAACCTTTAAAAGATTAAATTTTACTCATATCCATTTGTGAAGCTGTGGGGAAATGAGAGCACTTTGTTTCAGAAATATATATTGGGGCTTATATGATGGGACTTAGCCTCTCAAAGTGACTATATGACAGAGGTCCTCAAGTCTATTGCAGACCAGTGTCTTAGACTTCTTTGGCAGTCTCTTGAAGCCTGTGCTCCCCATTTCAAAATGATATTTTTAGATGCATAACATAAAATACATAGTCTTACAAAGGGAGAAAATTACACATGTTTAAATGTATACACAAGTTCATGAATCCCAGGTTTAGATACCCTGATCCATGATGTAAGTATTGGGGAGAGAGGAGGGCTAGAAGTCAGGAAAACTCTTTTAGATGACACTAACTTAAATCCTTATCCTGAAAAATAAGATACATTAATTTTTTTGAAGCTCTTAATATATGTAGAGAAGAAATTCAAAGCCCATCAACATTCAATCTTTCCACTTGTTTTACCACTCAGTAGCAAGAATGACTATTTAGCACTAGACTACAGGGAATTTGCAGGATTTGGGGACGATCTTCTAGGCCTGATTTTAGAGGGTTGAGGTAGAAGGCTATTTTGACATGCTGATTCAATTCAACAAATATTTTCAAACTCCTGGTTGCGAGGTTCTGAGCTAGATGTTAGTAGATACAGAGACAAAAAATTAAACAGTGGGGAGGCTAGGTGGCGCAGTGAGTAAAGTGCCAGCCCCAGAATCAGGAGGACCAGAGTTCGGTTCCAGCCTCAGACGCTTAAGACCCACACAAAAAAACTAGCCCTGTAACCTTGGGCAAGTTACTTAACCCCAATTGCCCTCCAAGAGGCAAAAAAAAAAAAAAAATTAAACAGTACCTGTCCTAGCTTAAATTTTATGGGTTTGAGGCCATTAAGGACCAGACTTCCAGTTGCTAAAACTCAACAATAAATCCATAAGCATTTGCTAAGAATTTACTTTGAAAATAATAATAATAACAGCTAGTATTTACATAGTACTTTAAGGTTTGAAAAATCCTTCATATGCTCAATTTTATTTGCTTTTTGCAACCCATCTAAGGTAGGTTTTGTTCTGTTTGTTGTTCCCAATTAGGGGATAGTGAGAATAAGGTAATTTCCATTTTTATTCTACTCTCATTTTTTACATTTGAGCAAACTGAGGCAAAAAGAGGTTCAGATCACAGAACCATTAAGTGTTCTAGTAAGGTTTCAAAGCCCATCTAGTTGCTTCTATGTGCCAGGCATTGTGTTAAAACTCTGGGGACACAGAGAAAAGCAAAAACAAAGCCTTCTTGCAATGAGCTTGTATCCTAATGGGATGGAGCCTGTGAATGCTTATATCTTTGTAAGCTATAAAATGCTTACAAAGTAGATGGAAGATAAGCTTCCAGAGGAAGACTCATCAGAAACAAGATCAGAAAAGCACACCAGTGGCTGGTTGCTGTGGATAAGAGGAAACAAACACCAGAAATTCAAGGGAATAGAATTAGAAGTGAGACGTTTGTACATATGCATAAATTTGTAGTATAACTTGAAACATCTATCAGCTGTGGAATGGAGCTCCCTAACCTACCGTTCCAAGGGTAGTGACTCACCTTGTCCTCTCTATCCGCAATTCTTTGAATGATGAAACTATGAGAGTGTCCAGGGCCTGCCATTGAGATGTCAGGCTCTATTATTTAGTCAATATGTACTTTTAGAATTCTAAGTCATTAAAGAAGACTACTGTCACATATTTTCCCATAAAAATATAAAACCATGTCCATTAAATGAAGGTTTACTGAAAATAAATTTATGCTAAACTTATTTACATATGTCTTCTGAAATGTTGCATTTGACATTTAGATTATTAGGCATGACAGAACAATATGTATGGTTAAATGTTACCTAAACGATTCTTTCCTCAGTTCCTGGGAAATTGGCGTACTATAAAAACCAACTTGCTCATCTTTTTTCCTTGAAATTCAGGAGTGACTGAGTACCACTGGGGAGTCTTAAACAACTTCCCCTTAGCAGTTTTCCATTGATGGACCTCTTGGCATTATTGTGTTATTGGTCTTTGACTGAACATGCTAGTTAAAGAAAAAACCTACGCCACTTTAAGACTTAGCCATTATGGGGATTTTTTTCCTTGACTATGTTTAATCTATTGCAATAGTTTTCTTTGTATTTTTTTCAAGCAGAGAAGTGGATTAAATGCATAATAATTCAAAAATAAAACTTAATTTAAAAAATAGCTTGTATATTTAGATGCTCAGCTCCTGCTTCAGCCAGTGAACTATAGTAGTAACCCTTTTTGACATGTTAATTTCCCTTTAGAGTCAGGGGAAAAGTATTTGTGTTTCATAAGACTTCTACTATGATTCACAGAGGTCATTTCAAGTGTGGCTGCCATCTCCACAGGGGTCCTTTCCTGTTCCTTGTTTCCTCTTTGGAATTGAAGAGGAAAAATTTTTAAAAAGTCTTTGAGACAAGTTCGGCAATAATTTAAAATCTATGTAGTTAAAAGGATATATCTGAGAAAACAAGGGATCTTTATAGATGCAAAATGTGAATTTTTAAAAAATTGTTAAAAGATGCGAAATCATAATCCACTTCCTACAAAACTACAAAAAACGTTTTGTTTTTTTTTTTTCCTAGTTTCTTAAAAAATGTTTTCTTCAACTCTGGAGTCAGAAGGGATTGAAATATCCTTATACCTGGAATCCTGCATCTTTCTTTTCTAAGTAAAGATTTTAATGAGCTGGTAGTGAGCCCACTTCAACACCCTTCGACCTTAGAGGCTCAGATTCGACCCAGAAATGGTGAATGCAAGGATATTTTGTGATGTCTGCTAGGAGCCAGACACTCCCCAAACATTCCTACTAGTGCCTGTTAGAGCTTTCAGCTGTCTTTGACACCACAGCTCTGTTACTGACTTACCTCCTAGACAGAGTGGATGGAATTTCATTAAACTGGCGTTAGTCCTTGCCTCAGAGAACCCAAAAGGTAGTTATAAATAGCTATTCTTTAGATGCCTCACACACAGAGAGCTCCGTGAGGATGCATGAAATTCCTTTCCTTTATCTAATATTTATATGAAGTCACAGTGTGAGGGTATAATACACCAAGGATGGCAAAAACCATTAATAGGCCAAAGACACAAGCTTTCATTCTTATCAAATGTCAACATCTAGAATATCATGGAATTTTTCCCCCTGGGAGAATGTAAGCCTAACAAGAGTAAATGAAAGACTGTGATTAACATGATAAAGTCCATAAACTAATTAATACTCATCATTCATTGATCAATTGATTATTTATCAAATATTTCTATTTTCAACCAGATTTTTAAAAAAGCACACTTCAACTGCTAGATTCTGTTGTTCCATAGGAAGTATTTTGAGAGCAAAGTGTTATATTTAGATAATCTCTCTGTGATTCTTATTCATGTCCTTCAAAAATCCACCATGAGGGATTTACCCAACATGGTGATAATCTACTTCGAGCCCTTTTAACCAAAGAAGGATACAGTCTGTTTCTTGTTTTCTCCTGCATTGTCATGGGGTGTATGTTAAGGCCATTCCCCTCCTTTTGCCCTAATCACCAGAGTTACAAAGTAAAAAAAAATGCTACTAAAGTTAAGGAGTTTATATTCTAAGCCACCACTCTGGCTTATAGTTACCATACCTTTAAAAGGAAAAAAAATATTGGGCTCTGTTTTTAAGGACTTTTCTAGATTTGACAGTTAAGTAATTATAATTATCTTCATGTTCAGGTGAACATAGGATGGAGAAAAGATAGAGGTGAGGAAAGAGTACTTTGAAAATAGTTCCCATACCTGCTTAATTCCTAATTTGGTTCTATTTCACCAAGCTCATTGTGCCTAGTATTATTTTTTAATATTTTAAGTGTTAATAAAATTTTCTTCTGAAATTTTTTTTGTAAAAACCCTTAGGCTTTTGATTCTTCCTCTACTTCATCTCATTTTAATCATCCTTATTTTTTTTACCATGTCAATGTTCCAATAAAGTAAATGTTTCCTTGACACTAATCTATTTTAACTAGTGTAGTGCTTGAGCACTTTAATTTGGAGAATTTCTAATGTTTTGGAAGTTCTTGGAGAAAATGACATATCTTTTTGTCTTTCTGTTTTGAATTTCCTGATAATAAGCAAGGGCTTTAGGGGAACAGTGTTTTCCTTGTCTAACTTTTGGAGTAACATCAGTATTTGATGGGGGCGGAGGTGTGTGGAGAAGAAGGGAGAGCACCCTAACCTAGTTATAATCACAGTGTTTCTCTTTTTCTAATGGGAATTAAACCATTCCCCTTGTGGATGCCTAGATCTTAGATGGAAGCATTTCCCCTCAGTTACTTATGAACTTCCCAAAGTCCAAATTGAATAAGGGCATAGGGGCATAAAGAAAGGTGTGTGGGTGAAACCTTTTTTCAAGGCTGGTCTTCCAGCTTGGGTGTCCAACTTTCACTTGTGGCTCTAAGAAGCTGTAGCATGCACAGTGGCTACACCCCAGTAAACTGTTTTGGTAGATGAGTGAGACCAGGTTGAGGGTAACCATGGTGCCTCAAGTCTGTTGGTGACTTAGCAGAGTACCTACACCAAGCACATGAAAACTTCCCCTGGTGGAATAGGCAGATAGGAACATTTTGTTTCAATGGGCCACTAAGGTAGTAGAAGCAGGCTCTGTAAAGCACTTAGAACTTGGTTAGACATTGGAGATACCAAGGTCATTCACTGCATCCGGACCTACCACCAGTCATCTTTACTTTTCTCTTGCCACTGGGCCCCACTCACTCTGGAAGCAAGAGTGAGGTTGACTGCTTCATAAAACTCTGCCTCACTCAAACCCAATTTATGCATGAGTCAAAAGACATCACTGTAGCAGCAAGCACCCCACGTCCCCAGGGTGGCTGCCAACACAGGTTCTGAGATCTGCTTTTCTAAAGGAAAGCAACTCAAAATAGGTTAACAATCTTGCTTTTATCAATCACACATATCATTTACCTAGTTCAGGGGATAAAGGTCAGCACCCCGAACTTCAGAGTATACAGACAGAAACATTTCAAGCAGACAGGCCTCCAACTCTCCAACTATTTCATCCATACCAAATCACAGTTACCAGAGAGGGAAGGATCAACATCTGGGTTTTCAAAGCAGGGAGGCTCTCAACGGCTGCCCAGAGTCTCATCTGGTCAAATCACACAACACTTCTCAAAGTGAGCCCCAAAACAAAGTCTCAGATCGGGGATTATATAGCCTTCTCCTGGGTCAGAGAATGTAACAACTCTCTTGAGCCACTGCTCAATCACAAAGCACCAAGGTGTGGGTGTTCCTGAAAAACAAGCCTCCCACCACAGGCTCCAGGTGCATTTAACCTAGGTGCAAGGAAAATCTTAAAAATGTACATTCCTATAACTATTACTTATATCATTTCACATGTCTATCTGCCCCGGAATTCTGGGGAGATGGACAAATGACAAAATAGCAGGTTTCACACATTGGGAGCTGTAGTCATAACCCAGCACACAGGCACCTTAGGCCATAACGTTGTCTTCTCAATGGAGTGAAGCAGTGGTGGGATTTGGCAGCCACCTGGGTGTCTGAGCAGCCTCTTTTTTGAAGGACTTTTGCTTATCTCCTGGCATGAGGAAAGGAGTTACAAAAGACGTCCTATAGATTGACTGCTTCACCAAACTCCAGCCTGCTTACCACAGCAGGCAGTCATCTTACCTTATCCTGCATGTAAAACACACACACACACACACACACACACACACACACACACACATTTACAACAGCTTTTGTGGAGAAAATTCCATTTAACGTTGGTATACGGAATGTATGAACAGTTAAGGACAACATGAAACCCAGTAGACCTAAAAGACAAACTGCCCTTGTTACCAAAAATAAAAAACAACAACAACAACAAAAAACTTAGCTGATATCAAATACAAATAGCAGCAGTCCTGAGGGAAACACAGCTGAGCTGGTAAATGAAGGCCAGATTTACCAAAGTCTGACCTGGATATACATTTTTTTTTAGTTGCTTCAGTAATGGGTAGTGCTATAAGACTGTAATAGGTTTTGCAACAAAAACCAATCTAGCCAACCAGCTTGTGTATCTCCCAAAAGGAGGGAATCGCAGACTCATGACAATGAGATTGCTACTTGCAGGAAAGCACCATGCCATAATCATCAGTGCATATGTCCCAACTATGCTGAAGCCTCAAGATGTCAAAGAAAAATTTCACAAAGACCTGGATACTCTCATCATCAATGTGCCAAAAAAAAAGACAAGCTTTTAATTTTGAGTGACTTTAACACCAGAATAGTCACAGACTATCAGAGATGGCAGGGAGTTTTGGGGAGGAATGGAGTTGGAAACAGCAATGGTCACTTACTACTAAGATTTGTGTGTTTCATGACCTTATTGTTACCAACATTGTCTTTGTTTACCTAAACACAGTGAATTTTCATGGATACAAAACTGAAACAAACATTGGCAAAACTGCATTGGCATTCAATAGACTATGTCAAGAGAGCAATGAAGGTGATGTGTGAAGTGTGCTGGACCCATCATAGATTTATGCTCTCCAAGCAAAACATTCCCATTTATAAAAAGCAGCTGCCTCAGGGCAAGATGACTACCAGAAGACTTAATGTCAACAGAATAGAGTGCTTCTCTGAAGAGGAGCAGTTTGTTGCTAACTTGGAAGGAAAGTTGAGGCAACATACAGTTGGCAACAATGGAGCAGAAAAAGAATGAGCAGCTTTCAGTGATTTGGTATACAGCCTGGCATTTACTCACATGGACCAGAACACTCAGAAACATCAAGATGGTTTGATGAAAATGATGGAGCACTTCAGAAGCGGCTAAATGCAAAATCAGAACTCTATGGGGTTTATCAGCAGGATAGTCTGTCTCTAAAAAAAGGTAGCATTTAACTCCTTATAAAGTGCAAGCAAAGATTAGAGAGATGCAGGAATCTTGGCTGAGTAAGAAGGCAAATGAAATTTAGTTTTACACTTATAGTAACAATCCAAAGCACTTTTATGAAACCCTAAAAACTCTCCATGTGCCAAAGACCTATGGTGCATCTCAACTACTTAGTGCTAATGGAACCACACTGATTAGTGATAAAGACATGATCCTGGAGAGATGGGTGGAACACTTCCATAGTGTTCTTAACAGATCATCATGAATCAGTGCTGAAGACATTGACCATATACCTCAGGTAGAAATCAATCCCTTAGCTGAACTTCCAACTGAAGAAGTTTTGAATGCCATCAATTCCTTTTGTGTGCAAAGTGCCTGTTGCTGATTCTATTCCATCTAAGATTTACAAGGCAGTGGATGGCCTGTCCACAAGTCATATAAAAAACTGATGAAAATGTTCTGGCTTATATGATCAAGAGGAAGTTATTCCCCAGGAGATCAAAAATGCCTCCATTGTCCACCTCTCTACGTGAAAAACAAATCAGTTGTCCTGTGACAATCACGGGGTAGAATGGGAGAATGGGAGTCTCTCTCTCTCTCTCTCTCTCTCTCTCTCTCTCTCTCTCTCTCTCTCAGACATTGCCTGCAAGATTCTTGCTGGGGTCTTACTTAATAGGCTGCTTCTTCATCTGGGAGGCAGTCATCTACCTGAGAACCACTGTAGCTTCAGAAAGGTCTGAAGAATGGTTGATATGGTTTTGCTGCCAAACAACTCCAGAGGAAATGCTAGGAGCAAAATAGAGATCTGCACACAGTGTTCATTGACCTAATGAAGGCGTTTGCTACTGTCATTCATGAGGGCTTGTGGAAAATTATGCTAAAATTTGGTTGCCCAGAGAACTTCGCCAGAATTGTATGGTATATTAATTTCATGATGGCTTGAACAGGTTCTGGATAATGATGATGCTCTCATGTTTTCCCAGTCACCAGTAGAGTGAAGCAGGTCCTGTTTTTGCTCCCATATTTTTTACCATTATGTTTTCAGCAAAGTTGTTGAATGCATTCAGTACGGACAAAAACAGCATCAAGGCCAGTTATTGCATGGATGGTAAATTTTTTAACTTGAAAAGGCTACAAACCAAGAACAAAGTGGAGGGAGAGTTTTTGTGTGACATTTTGTTTGCAGATGATAATTCATTCAATGTACTTGCTGGGACTGAGATGCAATAAAGTATGGCTCAATTCTCTACTGCTTATACTAATTTAGGCCTGACAATTAACACCAAGAAAACAGAGGTTCTCTACCAGCCAGCACCATACCCTCCATATGTGGAACCTTTGGTTACAGCAAATAGAGAAATTCTGAATGCTGTGGTCAAGGTCAATTACACTGGAAGTATACTTTCCAGTGATGTATACATAGATGATGAAGTTGATGCACACATTGTCAAGGTTAGCTTGGTGTTTGGAAGTCCTTAAAAGAAAGTGTGGGAATGAAGATGTATTGGGCTTCCTACCAAACTGAAGGTCTACAGAAATGTTGTGCTGACCACATTGTTGCATGCCTCTGAAACCTAAGTGTTATACCAGCACCATTCCAGGAAACTGAATTATTTCCATTTGAATTGTTTATGGAAGATTCTGAAGATTACCTGGTAAAATAAAGTACTAGACACTGAGTTACTTTGTCAAGTTGAAGCATTCAAACTCTACTGCAGGGAGTCCAACTCCATGAAGCTGATCACATTGCCTTAATGCCAAATACAAGTTTGCCTAAAGGATTATTCAATAGAACTCACACAAGGCAAGCACTTACACAAAAGTCAGAAAAAAATACAAATATACTCTCTGCAGTACTTTGGAATTGATCGTGTGACATGGGAGACACTGACCCAGGACCATTCAGCATTGCATGTCCACATCAGAGAAGTGATCAATGAGCAAAGTAGAATTCCAATAGCTCAAAAGAAGCATGAGATGCAAAGATATAGAGACCTCTTCACTCCAAATGTTCATATGGACTATTTGTGCCCAACCTGTGGTAGAGCCTCCCTAGGTCATATTAATCTGATCAGCCACAGTCAGACAAACTGTAAGTTGAATGTAATATTGTTATGTCATTCTGATGCTCTTCAAGCATAAAGAACCAGTCATCCCAGTTGGAATCCTCAGAGCCTTCCTAAATTCTTCCCTTTTCATCACCCCACAGAATCAATGAGGTGTTAATTCAATGATTTTAACTTCACCCTTTCACATCCATTTCACTCAGATGGCCACCACCCTAGCTAAAGACCTAAAAACACCTATCACATAAATCATTGCAACAGCCTCATTTTGGCTTATAGTTTCTCCCTTCTAATTACAACTGACAAAATAATATTTGTAAAGCAAATTTGATTATTCCATCCCTCTACTAAAGGATTGTCAATGATTCCTTACTGCCTGTAGTATGAAATACAAATTCTTCAGACTGATTTTTAAAGATCTTTATAATTTTGCTCCAGCCCTCCTTTTAAGACAAATCACAGTTTTTCTTTATGCAATCTGTACTCAAGGAATATTGTTCTACATGCTGCTGTCTCCTGTATTTCCCTTCTCTGTATCATTGGAAGACTGTTGCCCATGTCTTGATATGACCTACCTCCTCCTGGAGTTTTTTCCTTTTTTCATAGTTCAGCTAATGTACTTAATTCTACGAGAAGTCTTTTCTGATTTTGTAGTTGTTCTATGTGCTCCCTCTGCCCTAAACTGTCAAATGATCCAGGGGTAGGGAACCTGCAGCCTTGTAGCCACATGTGGCCCTCTAGGTCCTCAAGTGCGACCCCGCAACTGAATCCAAACTTCACAGAATAAATCCTTTTAATAAAATGTTGTGTTCTGTAAAACTTGTACTGAGTCAAAAGGCCACACCCAAAGACCTAGAAGGTCATATGTGAATTCAAGGTCACAGATTCCCCAAACTTGGAGACTATCACATCTATTAAAAAGTTATATCTCCATATTAGATTGTAAGCCACTTGAGAGCAGGTACAGCTTTTCAATTTTTGTTTTATCTGCAGACCTTGACAAAGTGTTTTGTGTACTTTACATGCTTAATAAACACTTACTGAACCAGACTGGATAGTGGGCATGAGGGGTAAGTTTGCATTCTACTCATTCTACTAAAATCCTTTCTTCCTTTCCCTTACTTACCTTGCTTCAAACCTGAAGTGACATGATGCAGTTCACATGGAAATTTGCCCTCTTTCAAATTAAAAAGATATAGTCATTGGCACATCATTATGATACTTGCATAAATGCTCTACCAAATGACCATAGTGATAAGTCATTTCTCTCAAGTTGTCATTTCACGCTTGGAACTATTTCTCTGAGCTACTACGTGAAAAGACTGTCTAAATTCACTGAATATAAAAATTGACCATCAGTCTTTTATCTCAAGCAACGTTTGGAAATCAAAAGGAAGGCATCTAATTTGTATTCTGAAGACCTTTTCTTGTGGAAAAGAGAGAAAATGTATTACTAGCCAGAAAATGGGACAAATTAACCAAATTATAAGCATGCCTTGCACAGCATGATTCCAACCAACATCATTTCACAATAACTTAGTTGATACAATGCAACTGTTTCTCTGTACGAAAGAGTTACATGTCTCCTCCAAGGCACACTTTGGCTAATTACCCATTTAAAGCATTGTTTCTATGTTTTTCTCTTTTCTCCTGTATTTTATCAACTGAGCAGTACACTTCACCTCTCAGTGCTCTAGGCAGTTAGTGGTTGCCAAGATGGAGCCCAGCTGAGCTATTAAAGGGAGATTCTTCACCCCAAATATAACAAGGAAATTATAGATCTGATACCTATCCCGATCACCTATCCCTATCTGTGGATGTGTGTATGTTTTCTCCTCTAATAAAATGTGAGTCCTTTACAAGTAGAACTTATTTCATTCTTTGTATTTATATCCCAGTGCATAGCACCATGCCTGATATATATCAGCACAATACACACTTGTTGAGTGATCAGTTGTTCCAGTGAATCTAATTTCATTTGATCTCCTCCTGTACCCCATTATAGTTTTGTTATTTTGTCTAATGCTGTATTTTTGCAGAACCAATGAATGAATTTGTCTATGGTGCATATGGGAGGAGGACAGAAGGCTGTATTGTTGAGGGGAAAATTCCAAAGTTATTTTAATGACCTCAAGTTCCTTCTTGAAGCGAAGACAGAGAGGTTCATCTCACATTCTGTTTTAATTTGAAGAAAAATATTCTCCTAGTAAATATAATGAATAAGTGTCACATATACACACATGTATAAATGTATATAAAAGTTTATATATGTAAACATATATATATGCACACATCATATGCCAGTGCATTCATTTGAGTGATTCACAAAGTTTACTGGGATTATAAAACATATATGTGTATAAGTATACATACATGCATGTATTTGTATTTTATAATATATTGCATGTATAAACATATAAACACAAACATATCTATCTCTCTATCTATCTATCTATCTATCTATCTATCTATCTATCTGTAGTATAATCCCTGTAGACTTTTGTAATTTCTCAAAGGGTAATGGGTACTGGGATATGATATGTATAATCAATCTACAACATTATAAATGAAGCATTAAAAAAGAGATATAGTTTTAGAGATGAATTGAGAAGAATTTATAAGTTAAAAAAAGAAGATGAGATGGTGAGATACATGGTGAGAGAGAAGTTTAACTGAAAAAAAAATCCATAGGAGCCACTGACATACTCATGTCAAAGGAAAACAAGGCATATCCCTAGAATGTCAGGGAGTCATTTGTGTTGAATTTATGAACGTCATTAAAAAGAGTAAAAAAGGATGGGAAGGCATCTGTTGTTGGATGGAATACCCTCATTAATGAGTTTGATTAGTTGAATCAATATATGCCTATGTTCAGAATATATAAACTTAATCAATAGAATCTATTAAAAAGACATATCTTAAAAAAAATTCTGCCCTTCAGCAGATCCCCCATGGTTAATCTCCATATTAACATATGTGTTAATATATTTATGTTCTTTGACCAAAGTCTCTTGAGATGTTACTGCATGAAAATGCCAGCAATCAATAATGACTTTCTGTCATTACTAACCAAGGATTAATTGACCTCCTCATAAAAAGTTCAATATCATGTTACAATCCTCATAAGTTATCCAGGTTCAGAAAAACTAAGAAAAAAAATTTTAAACCTACTTTTATGAGCAGTAGTGAGAATTATTTTGGTATTTTGCTCTTGTGTGAAATGTGTATTTGGCATTTCCATATGGATATAATTTGAAGTCTTTATGACTAAAATTTTAATGTGTAAGGAGATTATGTAAAAAAGTAGCAATCAGTGTTTAACTATAGCCATGTGGTATAATGACAAAGAGCACTAGATTTGTAGTCAGAAAGTCTTAGTTTGATTTCTGACTCTGCTATTTACACCCTGTGGGATTTTAGGCAAGTCGCTTTATCTGCATTGAGTTTAGTCATTCCATTTATAAAATGAAGGCTGGAATTTGATTATTTCAAAGTGGAAGCATATCTGTTAATTCTAACATCAAGGGTAAAATCAGTTATTTTATTGTGTTCGTGTATGAAAAGTGTTAAAAGGAGGGGTTGGCTCAGAAGGAATTTTTCCTATACAGGGTACAGTTACACCAGGAGAGGGACCATCCCATTGTTCAGAGAACATTTTCTTAGCCCTTATGGCAGCTTACCTGTCATCTAACACCTGAATATCTGAGACTAGATGGTGAGGAAACTACAGGCTCTGAAAGACGGGTGAAACTCACAGTGATGCCCCATGTAGTAACGGATTGACTGGCCAGAGTAATACCACAATAAGGAAGAAACCACTCTCCCTATGTCAATATATTGGTACAAAACAGCCTACACCCTAGCTTTGGCTCTATTTTGAAAGTCTCTTCAAGTTTTTGACCCTATAATGTTCCTTGAATTAATTTTATACCTTGGTACAAAATACATTTCTTAAGAATAATTTACAAAATCAATCTTATTCTGCATGACTCTAATATACAGAAATTTTTTTTCCTTAACAATGAAAAAAAAATGTATTTTTTGGCAGTATTTTATAGGAGGAAGAGCCCAGGGTTGGGTATAAAAAGATCTGGTTTTCATTCTAACTACCACTAAATTGAATAATAATGAGTGAATAAATTTTCTTCATAAAATCTCAACTTCTTCATCTGCATAATGAGGGGATTCAATCTTACAACAGCAACTCCCATAAGAACATTATGAAACGGTTCACAATGGTAGTGCATGTCTATAGGTCTTGGAAACAGAGGGAACTTAGAATGGTGAATCACTTGAGTTCAAGAGTGCTGACTTACACTATGGTTAAAGTTGATCAAGTGCCCATATTAAGTCTGGCATAAAATATGGTGAGTTCTCAGGGGCTGGGAGCCCCAGGACAGCTAAAGAGGACTGAACTAACCTCAATGAAAACAGAGAAAGTCAAAGTTTCCTTTCTGATAAGCATTGGAGTCAGTTTCATGAGTGTTTCCAACCTGGGTGAGATTGGGAGACCCTGTCAAAAAGAGAGAGAGACAGACAGACAGACAGAGACAGAGAGAGAAGAAAAGAGAAAAGAAAAGAACTTTTTAAAATGTTTCTGATGATAAGGAAGTCTCATTTCACCATTTTTCATGTAGCCCAATGCATGTAACATAGGCCAAGTTGAGAGAAATTGAAACATAAAAGGAAATTGACAGTATATCCACATTTGCCTTTTCTATCAAGAGAACAACTTGAGGTAAAGAGCTATGTTCCTAGATGAAATATTAGAGAATGAAAACTCTCTGGTGTCTATTTTAAAATATTGGCATAGAGAACATAATGTAGAATTGCTCTCCAGAACAACTCACAGTAGCTTCTGTGGTCATGCATACTCTCGGGCTTTAATTTCACTCTGGAGGCAGAAGCAATCTCCTACCCCCTGCTACACACAGGCTGCATTTTCAAATTGATAAGGAAAATATGATAGAAATAGATATGAGCCATATTGTTACTGATGCTGATACAGATCCAACTCTGATCTCGATAGTGTATTGATCTTATATCATGCTGTATTATGCTCTTTAATTACTTTGCAATATGCATTCTTTTTTTTTTAAGCAATCAGGGTTAACTTGCTCAAGGTTACACGGCCAGTTATTTCTAGGTGTGGTGCTAAGTATCTGAGCCCGGATTCGATCCCCAGGTCACGGATTCGATCCCCAGGTCATCCCAACACTGGAGCCAGTGCTCTTACTCACTGTGCTACCTGGCCACCCCGTGCAATATGCGTTCTTTAGCATCTGTTTTTAAGTATTCCTTCCTAGTTTTTTTTAAAGGTATTGCCTCTTAGGACATCTGCATTTCAAGGAATAAAAATATGCCTCTTTCCCCCCCCAAAAAAAAAACATATACAGCAGAGGTAATTAAAAATTGTTGGATTACTTGAAAGCCATGACCAAAAAAAGAGTCTAAACATAATCCTTATAGAAATTCTCGAAGATAGCAGCTTAGAAGCAGGACCTCCCCGTGGCTCTGGCTTCCACCTTCCCCAATCCATGTAAAAAGAGGACTCTAAACAAACTTTGGAGCTGTAGAACCCACAAAATGACACAGAGAAGCTAACTTCCCACTGAGGACAACCAGGGCAGGCTGGCAGGAAGAGGCCAACACAGTGCTCTGGGAGCCAAGCCCATCCCCAGCCAGCCAGAGGGACTCTAGATCAGCAGCAGCCCTGGCTGTTTCCAGAATTATTAACACATAGATGCAAAGGACAAAGTGAGAGGTAATTGCAGTCTGGACTTTGGGACCCAGTAAGTGGGAGTGCATGGCTTTTGTCCCCGGGGCAAGGAGATTCTGGTACAGCCAGCATGACTTGGCAGCTTCAGCTCCTGGCCTGCAGAGTGTAGGGGGACAAAGCACCAGTCTGAGGGGTAATCGTCTTTAACCTGACTGATCTGGATTGGGTGGAGGTCCTGGGTTGTGTGTCCAGCTTGCGAGGGTGTGTAGAGACCTCAGAGAGAGCACCAATCTAATACCTCTGGCAGCTGAGAAAACACCAGCGTTTGGGATGAAAGCTCGCCTGTCTGGTGGCAGAGTGCTACTGTGGCAAAAAGCCCAGGGGTCAAGTGACTCAGGGGTGACTTTACCAGGCAAAGGAAACAAAGCAGATAGAAGATTCCAACATTAGATTCCTATTCTGGGGACAAAAAGGAGCAAAGCGTGGAACAGGAAGAAGACAGTGAAGTTAGAACTCCTGCACCAAAAGCTGCAAAGGAACATACGAGCTGGTTACAGGCCATAGAGTACCTTAAGAAGCAGATAAGTGAAGTGGAGGAAAAATTGGGAAGAGAAATGAGAACGATGCAAGAAAATTATGAAATGAGAGTCAACAGCCTGCCTGAGGAAAATAACACCTTAAAAAATGGACTAACTCAAATGGCAAAAGAGGCTCAAAAAGGCAATGAGGAGAAGAATGCCTTAAAAAGCTGAATTTGCCAGATGCAAAATGAATCTCAAAAGCTGATTGAGGAGAACCATTCCTTCAGAATTAGAGTGGAACTAATGGAAGCTAATGACATTATGAGAAATCAAGATGCTGTTAAACAGATCCAAAGAAATGAAAGAATAGAAGTCAAGCTGAAAAATCTCATGGGAAAAACCGCTGACCTGGAAAATAGATCCAGGAGAGAGAATTTAAAAATTATTGGACTACCTGAAAGACATGATCAAAGTAAGAACCTAGAAATCATCCTCTGGGAAGTTCTCAAAGAAAACTGCCCTGATGATTTAGAACCAGAGGGCAAAATAGAGGTTGAAAGAATCCACCGATCTCCTCATAAAAAAGATCCCAAAAAGAAAAATCCTAGGAATATTATAGCCAGGTTCCGGCATTCCCAGATTAAGGAGAGAATATTACAAGCAGCCAGGAAGAAACAATTTGAATATTGTGGAAACACAATCAGGATAACCCAGGATCTGGCAGCTTCTACACTGAGGGATCGAGGGGCTTGGAATGTGATATTCCGGAAGTCAAGGGAGCTGGGATTAAAACCAAGAGTCACCTACCCAGCAAAACTGAGCATCATGTTTCAGGGGAAAATATGGTCATTCAGTGGAATAGAGGACTTTCGAGCATTCTTGCTAAAAAAACCAGAGTTGAATAGAAAATTTGACATTCAGATACAAGAAGCAAGAGAAGTATGAGCAGGTAAACAGGGAAAAGAAATAATAAGGAACTTATCAAAGTTGAACTATTAACATTCTTACATGGAAAAACAATAATTATAACTTATGAAACCTTTCTCAGTAGTTGAAGGGAATAGAAATATGTATGTGTGTGTATATATATATGAGGGTATATGCACATATGTTTACAGGTATACATAGATAGAGGGCACAGGACCAATTTAACAGGAAGCGATGATACTTAAAAGGTGAAATTAAGAGGTGATAGGGGAATATAATGAGAGGAGATGGGGAAAGACAGAATGGAGTAAACTATCTCATATAGAAGAGGCAAGGGAAAATGGTCACAATGGAGGGGAAGAATAGGAAGGCAAAAAGGAATGGATCAACCTTATTCCCATTGAATTAGGTTCAGGGAGGGAATGAAATGCTCACTAAATAGGGTATCTCCCCCTACAGGAGAGTAGGGGGGGGAAGGAGATGAGAGGGGGGATAATGGAAGGGAGGTCAGACTGGGGGGGGGAGGGAAATTGGAAGCATCCACTTTTGAAAAGGGATGGGATTAAAGTAGAGAATAGCACAAGTGGGAGGTGGGATAGGAGGGAGGGACATATAGTCAGTCTTTTACAGTATATCTACTTTGTTATTGTTTTGCATTAGCCACACATGTACAACGTATACTGAACTGCTTATCTTCCCAGTAAGGGTGGGTGACAAGGCAGGAAGGGAATGAATCTGGAATTCAAAGTTTTAAAATCAAATGTTTAAATATATATATATAGATAGATAGATAGATAGATAGATAGATAGATAGATAGATAGATAGATAGATAGATAGATAATGTTATCAATGCTATTTTACATGTAGTTGGGAAATACGATATACAGGCACTGGGGCACAGAGATCCACTGGAAAAGTGGAAAGGGGTATGGGAGAAAATATGGGAAAGAGCAGATTGGAGGAGGTGATATCCTGTGGGACTGCTATTTTGGGGTGGTGGGTAGGTGAAAAACAGGGAGAAATTTTGTAACTCAAAATCTTGCAGAAGTTAATAAAGCATTTGAAAAAATAAAATATGCTTAATAGCAAAAAAAATTAAAAATCTTTGGGAAATGAATGTTGAATACTTAGAATAAATTTTTAAAAAATTTCACACAAAAAACGAAATAGGAGAGGCTGTCTTCTGCCTAAAATTGTAATAGTTAATCTTTGAGATCCCTTCCAAAACCATTATAACACTATGGAATTATATAATTTTAGAAATGTGAGCAATTTCATAAATTAATACCCTCACTTTTTAACTGAAGAAACAAAAATAAATTTGTCAATTAGTCAATAGACATTTATGAAATGCTTACTATATATTATGTGCCCAGTAGCAGTAAAGTAAGGTTAGAATGATATAGTGGAAAGAGCAATTGATTTGGAATTAGAGGAACTGGGTTCGAATTCCATCACTTTACCTCACTACATATGTAATATTGACCAAATCATTTAACTTCTCTTTGGAAAAAAATAAAAAAAAGATTAGAATAGAAAATCTCTAATGGCTTTTTTCAATTTTGCATTTCTATGAACCAACAATACCTTCAATTCAGGTAACTTCTAAGAGAAAGAGGTGGGATTAGAACATTTTTTTCAATCCAATGATTTTCAAATTATTATCTCTCCACACACAACTTTTCTATTACTGTAGTGGGCAACATCATCTTCTCAGGCTCTCAATTTAGGTGAATCTTTAACTCCTTACTCTTTCTCACCCAAGATCTGTTGACTTTACCTTTGAAACATGTCTTGAATACAACTTCCTTCTCTCTTCTGATCCTGTCAATCACTCTTGTACAAGCCTGGACTATTACAATCATTAATTATCCCCTCATGCCTAGACTATTGCAATTGCCTGTTGTTGGATCTGCCAGACTCACATCTTTTCCCACTCTAATCCACCTACCATTCAATCACCACAATGATTGTCCTGAAGCTTAAGTATGACCCTGTTAATTCCTCACACTCCTC
>NW_027185809.1:48246067-48297743 GCF_028583685.1 Petaurus breviceps papuanus
TCCTCATACTCCCTAAATTCCATTTGCTCCCAATTGGCACCATGATCAAATGTAAAATGCTGTCTTTTGATGGCATTCCAAGCCCTTTGTCACCTAGCCCCTCCTACCCAATTTTCTTAAAACTCAACCCTCCCCCACCCAATATGTACTCTTTGACCTCCCAGTTTGACTAATAAGACAGTCTATCTCTTAGTACCCATGCTTGGAATGTTCTCCCTCCTTAATTCCAGCTACTGACTTCCCTGTCTTCCTTTAAGACCCACCTAAATTATCATCTTTTACAGGAAGACTTTCCAACTCCTCTTCCAACTGCCTTCCCTCTGATGATTATTTATTACTTAGGAAAGGGATAATGCCTGGTATATATAGCATGATGCCTCCTTTCCCCTCCCCCCCAATAATGACAAAGAGAGTCATTAGTCTCAGAAGTTAGACTGAGACTAATCATATCCCATAGACTAATAATATATAAGGGAACAGATAGATATAACTCTGGCCTAGTACACCACCTCTCTGAGAAGTGTAAGACGGTTGGCCTACGGGCCCGACCTTCTGCTTCTTCTCCTTGCAGGAATTAAAGTTTCCTTTGGAGAAGTATGAGGGGAAGAAAAGCTAGAGATCTTTATGTTGCCTGTCTTCAAATTACATAATGACACTACATGCTACAGGCAGGGGAATAGCCCTGCCTGGACCATGTGTGGCCCAATGTCTCCCTCATCAGATTGTGAGCTTCTTGAGATCAGGGGCTGTCTTTTGTCTCTTTGTATCCCCAACACTTAGTATAGTACCCAGCTCATAACAGGTGCTTAATAAATGTTGATTAACTGATATATCTATGTCCCCTAGCCTTCTTAAGGCCTCAGTAGAGGAAATAGAGTAGAGATAATTGGGAAAGTTTATTTTAAAAGTCTTAATTCAGTTTTGAGTCATTAAAGCTTAACTAACTCTACCAAAGGCATCTAGGTGTGGCAGTAGATAGAGTTCTGGGTCTGGAGTCTGGAAGACTCATCTTCCTAAATTCAGATCTGTTTGTGTGACCCTTGGACTGTCATTTAACTCTATCTCAATTTCCTCCCCTGTAAAATGAGTTAGAGGAGGAAATGACAAACTAGGACATTATCTTGGTAAAGAAAATCTGAAATGGGGTCACAGAGAGTCAGACATGACTATGATGGGGTGCTTGGGTGCCTGTGCTTGAACCCTTTCTCTCTAGCTCAAGGGCAGCATGCCCTAGGAAAATGCTTCTCTCTCTCTCTCTTTTTTTTCTTTTTAAAGCAATTGGGGTTAAGTAACTTGCTCAAGGTTACACAGCCAGGTGTTTCTGGGTGGATGCTAAGTGTCTGGGCTGGGATTCAATCTCCCAGGTCATCCTGACACTGGGACTAGTGCTCTTACTCTCTATGCTACCTGACCACCCCTTATCTCTCTTTCTGATACAGGAGGCAGCTACACCTATAGAATTTAGTAGTTTGACCCAGCTGTGTACTGGCTGATGCAGCTGTGTACTGGGTCATACCAAACATATGTATCCTAGACTCAGTCATATGTATACTCTCTAGCTTATTATATACATTCTGAATCCCTCCTTATGTATGTGTTAAGCTTGGGATATCCTAAACTCCCATTTAGTCAAACATGGCTTTGATGGGTGGCAGCTTGGTCAGCCCTGAATGCTAGCTGACTTAGTGACATGTCAAGCCTAAAATCATCCCTCCAGACAGCCTCCCTCGGGCTATTTCCCAGTGAATTCTGGGCAATACGTCTGCACAGGAGATATTAAAAAGTGTATGTTCCTTTAAGAACTGACCACTTCTTATAACCACTCCCTAATCCCATCCTGACTCACCTAGTTAGCATAATTGGCGCAGGTTTTACCATAGAATAGAATATCTTATATAAATTGTAAATGTAGCACTCTAAGGTTGCAGGTTACCTAACATCTTGCCCACTGTATAGCATAACAATAAATTTTTGCCACCTTTACTTAAAGAATGCTTGAGTCCATGTAATCATTCCATAATGCTTTCCAAGGACTTTGATTATAGGGGTTCCTGGATTCCCTGAACTTTCTGACCCCCACACCCCCCATATTAATTGAACAACAACATACTCTACCAAATTTTTGGAATAAATGGTAGTTTAATATATTGGGAAATAATTTATTTCTTTAACTGCTCATGTGCTTTTGTGTACAAAGACATATAAAATGACTGATTTACATAGTGAAGAATGACTAACTCTTTGTATCTACAAAGAGATAAGCGTACAATAATCAGTGAACTTATGAAAGGATACTTTTATCACCTCCCTCCCCCATCTATGTTTTCCATTGCTTTTTGTAATTTGTCCTTGTCATTTCCTTAGATTTCACCTCTGATACATTTCAAAATATTCCTGAGTATGGAGATCATCTCTTTAACCTTTCAAATGAGTGAATGAGTAATTTACTTGACAATGAAATTAGGGTCAGAGTGGGTTTGAACATGTCAATCCTCAAAGCAACCTTCCTCCAACATATTTTAAAAGGGAGTGAAATCCCTCAAGAAATATTTGAAAATATAACTAACAACCACTTGTTTACATAATTTTCTGAAATCAGTTTGATGTTGAATTGCAGTATAATGAAACAACAAAAAAAATTATGAAGGTAAGGTTGATTTGTTGAAACATTTTTCTCCTGTTAATTTTTCTAGTCTTCAAAATGCAAGTATTTTATAATCATCAAGTATTTACTTATCCAGTAAAAGATAATTACCACATTTTGTCAAACTAATATAGTGGTATTAAAGGCATGAATATTTCTCTCCAATATTCTGACATTATTGTTGTTGTTCAGACATTTTTCATTCGTGTCTGACTCTTCATGACCCTATTTTGGGATTTTCTTGGCAGAGTTAGTAAGTATCTGAGACCAGATTTTAACTCATGTTCCTGACTCCACAGATCTGGGCACTCTATCCACTCTAACACCTAGCTACTTTAGATGATAGATAGATAGATAGATAGATAGATAGATAGATAGATAGATAGATAGATAGATAGATAGATAGATACAGAGATACAGAGATACAGAGATACATGATAGACACATAGATAGATGCATAGATAGCCAGACAGATATAGATATATGTATATGTACATATGCATGTATATCTGTATATATGTATGTGTATATGCATGCACATATGTATATGTATATATGTATATGTTTGTGTGTAAATACAGGTTTGCATTGTGGTATATATACATACAGAAATATAAATATATATATACACATATATACATATCTATCTGTCTGTCTGTCTATCTAGCTATCCATCTATATAGGTGAAGGAAAAAACCCACTGTGGTCTGAATTTTCTAGATAAAGTGAGTAAATCAATCAGGCAGTACAATTCCTAAGCCTATACTGCTGACCTGATTTCTGCTCTGGTATATTCTTATGTCTAGTACTGTTTCTCAGTCATTGAGGGCACCTTCCATAATTACCACAATGGTGTAATCAATCATTACAGATTTTCAGCAAGCCTTTTCATTAAATACCTCCTATGCAGGTGAGTGTTTAGGTGGGTGGATGGAGAGGTTTGGGAGGTGAGTTACAGTCAGCATTCACTATAGCAGTAGCTCTGATTCTATTTATAGATAAAGATATGAAGATATCTTACCTTAAGTTTGGTGTCCTTCCCACAGTACGATTGGACTCATTTTATTTTCATTCAAACTAGTTATTAATCGATCCTGTGTTTTGTCCAAGCCATTATTTTGGAAGGATGCATAAAATAAAGCTTAGCCTCTGCTCTCAAGAAGCTTACAATTTAGTGGGGTTGGGACAGTGGGAAGAGAACAAGGTAAGAACAATAATAAAATATACACTTAAATGAATATTGAGATAAGGAGGAAAAGGGAGATACAAACCCATTTCCATTTCCTTTCTTGGCCCTGGTTGGGTTCTATAGGTGTGAAACATTTCCTCTGTCAAAATTGGTTGATGGAATGTGTTGATTAATTTTTTGAACTGACTTTTTCGGTCATTTAAAAAATATTTTGGTATAAGGGATAATTCACTAGATGAGGAAGGGAGAGAATAAAAGATATAGCATCCACACACACACACACACACACACACACATATA
Source organism: Petaurus breviceps papuanus (assembly GCF_028583685.1). Classification (NCBI taxonomy): domain Eukaryota; kingdom Metazoa; phylum Chordata; class Mammalia; order Diprotodontia; family Petauridae; genus Petaurus; species Petaurus breviceps. The sequence continues at coordinate 48,250,201 of NW_027185809.1, forward strand.
TAAATTTATCTACTATGTACCTGTCTATCTTTAAGAAACTGGAATTGCTCTGTGACAAAATAATCAAAACAACAAGAAAGAGAAAATGTAATGCTATGGAAATTTAGAATTCTGAAAAATTCCATCTAGGGTGGGAGTTAAGGCTAGGATTAGGAAAAGCTATATGCACTGTGAAATATTTAGCTTGGATCTCTTCTTCAAGAAGTTACTCCATATTTATTCATGGGCTATCAAGTCACCCCAATTAACACCTAAGTTCTTTATAGACATTATTTGTGAATAGTTCTATCACCTATGAGATTCCCTAACAATTCTTGTCCAGTACCACCTGAAGCTATATTCTTAGGATTATGTGCAGTCAGTTCTACATGTAAGTGCTAAAGTAATAATAATAATAATAAATAATAATAATAATAATAATCGCTCTGAGAGACTATAAAGGTAATCAAGTCAATTCTTTATTGTAGATAAAGATATAAATTCCTGGGTAGGTTAAATGTTTTGTGACAGACCGGCACAACTTGTAAACTTCTTCGGGCTGCAGATAGCTTAGACTAGAGACAGAGTGATGGTTGTCATGGATCATGTGATAAGCAGGAACACTTTTGAAGTATAGCAACCCTACATTTTTTTGCTGGCCCCAGGAAATCCTTTGGCAGGCCATATGTTGTGCAGGTCTGGTTTATGGGAAGGTCATGATCATACTAGTAATTTGTAGAGTCCAGGAGGGATTTTAATTCAAGACCTTTGACTCAAAAGCCAATGGCTTTCCACCAGAGGTTCCCAAAATTATTTGGCCTACTGCGCCTTTTGAAAAAAAAAATACTCAAAGGCCCCTGGGGTTAGGGTAGGTTAACCTTTATTTTTATTCATTGCCCCCAACTGCACCCAACGCAGCAGTCCAGCACCCTCCTAGGGGTAGTATCATCCATTTTGGGAATCTATGAGACCATGCTGAAACTTAAAAAAAAAAAAAGATTTTACTACTTATAGAGACAGTGTAACACAGGATATAGTACATTGCTGTTACTGTTCAGGCATTTCAGTTATGTCCAACTCTGTGATACCATTTGGAGTTTTCTTGGCAGAGATATTGTAGTGGTTTGCCTTTTCCTCCTCCAACTCATTTTACAGATGAGGAACTGAGGCAGTCGAGTGACTTGACCAGGGTCAAGTAATTATAGCTAGTAAGTATCTGAGGCAGAATTTGAACTCAGGACAATGAAGCTTCCTGCCTTCAGATTGAAAATGGGGGAGACCCCAGTCAAACAACAAAGGTTATTTGAACTCCCTTTCCCACTCTGAGGTAGAGTAAGGCTCTGTCACTTTAAACCTTGTTTTCCCTGACCTGTGCTCTAAGGCCAAATCTGAACTCTGTGGCTGGAGCATTGCACTGCCTCACCCTCCATAACAGAAGTCTGGGGACTTTCCAGCCTGACCCTCTTCTGTTTTCCATGTACCCTGGAGAATATCCCAACTTCTGTGAAATGACTGCTTCCTGGAGAAATGGAAACTGGAACTGAGGAATGAAGGCAGTACCTGACTGAGCCATGACATAGCCATTCCCACCTAGCTTTATACTATGTGCAGCCTAATCCCAAAGGCCTGCAGCCACCAGTTTGAGAGAAATAAAGCACACATAAAATCTAATTCTTTTTGTCTTTCTTAGACCAAATTGTGGGGTTGACAAGGCCTGGTATTTTATCCACTGTGCCACCTAACTACCCCAGAAGACAGGATATTGCAAGTGAATCTTGGTTAAATTTTACCTGAGGCACTTATTAGCAGAGTAATTAGCTGTCTCTTAACTTTGTTGAGCATCTATTTTCTCATCTATAAGAGGGAGAAAATAATGTATATTACCCCCTACATAGGATTGATAAAAGGATCAAATGTGAAAAAGCATATAACATACTTTGCACATTGTGAATGTAAATGTTAGTAATTATTAATTTAGTCTTTTATTTCTCACTAAATATTCCTTAATATCTAGGATCATAGGTTAAAAGATGGAAAGGACCTCGGAGGTCATAAATTAACTCTACTCCTCTAATTCCTTTTACAGATAAGGAAACTAAGGCCTGAAGAGGTGTAATAATAATGTAATTTGATCCCTTTTTATTGGCAAAGCTAACAGGTCCTTAGTACTTAGTAATTAATCAAGCCTCTGTTAAAGAAACAGAATGTATGGGCCCCTGTTGCTGACATAACAGGAAGGGGTTGAAACAGGAAATGGGGAGCTAATGCCCTGTGTGTATATATGTAGAAGCCCCTGCTGGGTCAGACAGATTTTCTTGGAGCAAGCTTCATGGAGGCAGAAGCTGCTGCCACCAGGGAGGCTGAAGAGAAAAGGCTCCCCAGGCTAGAGAGAATGATTTGATTTTGGGAACCTGGGTGAAGTGATTTTGATTCTAGGAACCAGCTGGAGCTACCAGCTTCTCCTGGGAGCTATGGAAAGACTGAGGAAGCATGATTGATGCTAGGACTTTGTATGAACCTGTTTGTGACTTTGCTAAGCCTTGACTTCCCAAGAACAGAGACTGTGAAGAATTTTAGGTGGACTAGACACTGTGAGCTCCAGCATGGAGCAGGAAGTGTGTGGAGAGCTAGATGAGGACCTGGGAGCTCTCTGCCTTTGAACCCAGGTGACAGTTTGGTGACTCAAGATAAAAGAAGACTTTACTTGGATACTGTGTACTGACTGAGAAATTGTAATTTACTAGTGACCTAGGAGTGGAGAACTTATATATTTTTTGATGATTGAGTAGTGAATGATAACTGAATAGTAATTGATTTGTAACTTGGTGTGCCCCATGAGCAGAGAACTTTGACTATTGTACTTTGCATCCCTTAAGGAGGCAAACCTCCTTAAGGATGATTGAATGATTGAGTTACTAAATGATTATTCTTTGTTCAAAACTTTGTGACCACTATGGTGAAAACTATGTGGCCATTTTAGTGATAAGCTATTGTGAATGCTGTATTTTGATTCTCTGTGATAAGTTGTAACATTGTGAATGCTGTACCTTGATTTTCTGTGAATGTTTTGCTCTGATTTGTTTTTTAATAAAGAGTGGTCACTATACTGTGTAATCAGAATCTTAAAAGCTGTTCACAGCCACTTTCCTCTGGAAAGCTGCTTGTGCTTGACTTTTCAAGGGGTTAAGTGACATTCAGTTTCATTCATGTACCAAATAGCAGACCTGATATTTGAACCAAGATTGTCTCACTTCAAAACCAATGCTTTTTTCCACTGTACCCATTACATTTTCAGCTGTAGGCAAAAGATCATTAAATAGTGGTCAAAAGGATTTCCCTTTATGAATTTTTCAGTGCACATAAGGATCCTTTCATCTGAATAATAGTTGTGCATTAGTTATCATGGTGGATGCACATATAGCTATTTGTGTTTGGAAAAGAACATTTTTGAAAGATATGTCATGCGTGATTTCATAATGAATTTTATGTGGATGAGTGGTATTTATACTTATATTTTTAAAATATACTGGAAGACAAGAAGCAAATAATAAAAAAACAGCTTTAATTCATTTGCCAACAAGCAATAGAATTTTCTATTTGTAGCATTTTCTAAATGGTATCTATTATGGGATTTTAAAGAGAAATAAAATAAAGTTTTAGCGGCACAGAAGAGTGGAATATACCTGGCCTTGAATATGCTCTGAAGCAGGCATTGGAATGGGTGTGGTGGTGGGAGGACAGATTGAGGCGGGGAGGAAGGAACCTGAAAAAGGTATTGACTAGTGCTTTAGGAACAAGAGCATAGCTGGTTTCAGAGAACTGAAAGAAACTTCTTTTCAAAAATCGCATTGGGAAAACAAAACAAAACATCACTGAAAGAATTTTCAACATAAGCAAAATGTATTGAGTACCTATTCTGTGAACTGTTCTTAGCACTACAGATCTATAAAGTCAGGAAACATGGCCCCTGTATCTAGAGATATACATATATTTATAACTTTACAACCTAACAGAGGAGACTAGGTACAATGACTGAAAATAGCTTATACACATAGGCATTGCAAATAAAATGTTTGGAGACTAATGAATTGAGGACATTTTAATGGTAAAATCTCAATGAGTCAGAATAATGAGAAGACCAATCAGGCTTACTGAAAAAAAATATCTGAATTATGGAATGTGCTTTTAAATGCATTTTTATTAGTTTAAAATGCTATGAATACAATAAACCAGGATATAAATGGATATTAATACATTCAATGAGGTAAGCAAATGAAAAATTATAATTCACAATAGGGCTAAGTTATATAACATAGAATAAGCATAAAGCCTCTGCAACATAATACAAATTATTTTCTGAAGCTTGATATAGAAGACATATTGAAGGGATGCTGATCTTTCTAAATAGACCCTACAGATATATACTGTATGTCACCAGTGGCCCAACCCTATTTTCCCCTGACTCCCTCATCACCCCAAGCATTCTGGGCTCACACAGAACAGATTCAGATGATCCTAGAGTGTTGACAGTCTCACTTTGGCTACTTGCCCCCCACCCGGAATTAATCCAGGATCACTTCCAAAATAAAATGTAGGTATGGCTAGTTTTTAGGTTTCCCTAAAAATGAGTAACAAATTCTTCAAATCCCACATAATAACTCAACATGAAAAGAAGGTATTGTATAACCTTCATTCCCTTCTCCAACCCTACATCCTCTACCCAAGAAAATGCAGGTGATTCAAAGGATTCACAAGAACCAATGAACAATTATAAAAACATAATATACTCAATCACCCTGGAATCATCCAGGGAAGTAAAGATATTTTAGGGGACTTCCAGAAAAAATATGTCCCATTCAACTCAGATCTCTTTTGTCCCAATAAGTTATAGCAGTATCCTGGACAGTTTGTAAGATTTACATCTTCTAGCTCCCCATGATGTGGCTTTAGGCCCTAAGTACAGGAAAGCATTCCTTCTTCTCAAAAGATAATAGCGTTGAAGAACTCCTCACACACTAGGAGGTCAATACTTGTCTCTCAATCTTAGAAATTCTGGATCTCTTAGGAATATAATGAACGTCAATGAAATGCTTATTCTCAGACATTCTAATCTTTGACCTGTGCTAAGAAAAGGAAACAGAAAAGTTAAAGCAGTTTGACAAAAATGATTTTTAGGGGAAAGAGGGAAGTGTAAAAGGGAAGAATTCCCCCACCACACACACACACACACACACACATACACACAAATACATCTTGCTACATAGAGAATGAATGAAAGTAACCAAATTTCAGAGAATAAAATTGAAAAAGGCATAAATGAATTTCCACTGGGGAATAAAAATGAAGTAAAATTCTAAGAAAAGATGGAATTCACAGTAATTTTATAAAATATTCAGAGAAATTTTAATCCAATACTATATATTTCCAAAAACAGAAAAAAATGGATTCTAACCATTTCCTTCTATGACACAAATATAGTGTGTGGGGGGTGGGGGTGGGGGGGTGTTTGTTTTTACTTAAAACAGGGAGAGTTAAAATAGAAAAAAGAAAACCATAGAAAAATAGCCCTAACAAACACTTAGGTAAAACTTTCAAATAAAATATCAGGAAACATCACAACATATCAGATTGAATATACATTATGATCAAGTAGAATTTATACTAAGAATTCAGGGTTGGTTTACTATTAGGAAAACTATAAATTTAAATACTAGCTTAATAGAAATTCAACAGAATCAATGATAATATCAAAAGATTCAGAAAAAATACAACATATATTTCTGTTAAAATCTCTAGAAAACTTAAGAATAAATGGCTATTTCCTTAAAATGATAAACATTAAGTATCTAAATCTAAAAGCTACAATTATATATAATGAAGATCAATTAGAATCCTCTCTAACAAAATCAAGAATGAAACAAATATATCAATTATCACTAATTATAATTGATATATTTCATTTCTCACTTAGCATAACTACTTTGGGAATTCTATAACTTTTCTACAATTCCCTAGGAAGCTCATTATAGGGAAAACATTATCCTCCCATCAGACCTGGGATGCCACCTCATTACCACTCTCTGTTCCTCTGATTGGAGGGTAGAACCAGGAACTTCTAAATCTCCATTTAAGAAAGGAGCACAGCTCAGAACATCTCATTTATTATCCAGCCCAGCTATTTTACAACTTTTCTGACTTTTCAACAAGGACCTCTCACCCCTTTTCAGAGCTTTTTCAGAGCCTATTAGATTGTAAACTTCCTTCATCCAGGGACTGCCATTTTTTTTTTCCTATTTGTATCTTACATTACCAATGCGATACCCACAGCGGCTGCTAAGAACATGCAGACATATTTCCAGGTTTGAATGGCAAAATATAACAAAGTCTCTTTCTCAAAGATAAAACCAAAATATTTATTCAGATACCAGAAGGCTGATTCCACCAATGTAACAAAGAAGTTTGTACAAATCACCAATCCAGGAAACACTGCCATTCCCAAGCCTTTACCCCCCTAGTCCTTGCCACAAACAAGCTCTTTAGTCAAAAGTCCTCCCTCTTCCACTCTCACTAGCTGCTCTCCTCAGCTCTGCCTCACCCCCCCTGTCAGCTCTGCCTCACTCTCTCTTTCTGCTCCACCTATTTTGCAAGCTATTCCCACCATGGGTTCCATGTGCCTCAGCTGTGGGATGGCTCAGTGTTCAAAGCAGGTCACATGGGTATATTAGGGGGCAGGGAAGATCTTCAAATTCCCTTAATGTTACATACCCCCACTGTTTAGCACAGTGCCTGGCACATAGTAGGTAATTAATACATGTTTATTAACTATTATTTTTGTTGACATAGTACTAGATATGTTAGCCATAATAATGACAAGAAAAATAAATTAAATGAACAAATACATGAAAAGACAAAATGACATAATGACTTTTTTTAGGTGATGTGTTGTATTTAACCTTGAAAAAACCTAAAAATTAATTGAAACAAAATACTGGCCAAATTGTGATATATAAAATACATCTATACATATCATCAGAATTTCTCTTGAATACCAACAAAACCCAATAAGAAAAGATATAAAAAATTTTAAAAATCATTTAAAAATTATTACAGAGGGGTGGCTAGGTGGCGCAGTCCACAGGCGCCTTTCGACTTTTCCAGTGGATCTCTATGCCCCAGGGCCTATATATCTTATTTCCCAATTACATGTAAAATAGTAGTAATAATAATAATAATAATATATATATATATATATATTTGAATATTTGATTTTAAAACTTTGAATTACAGATTCATTCCCTTCCTCACTTGTCACCCACCCTTACTGGGAAGATAAGCAGTTCAATATAGGTTGTACACGTGTGGCTAATGCAAAACAATAGCATAGTAGATATATTGTAAAAGACTGACTATTTGTCCCTCCCTCCTATTCCACTTCCCACTTACTCTATTCTCTGCTTTGATCCCATCCCTTTGCAAAAGTGGGTGCTTCCAACTTCTCTCCCCCCCCCAGACTGCCTCCCTTCCATTATCCCCCCTCTCATTCCCTTCCCTCTACTCTCCTGTAGGGTGAGATACCCTATTTAATGTGTATTTCATTCCCTCCCTGAACCAAATTCAGTGGGAATAAGGTTGATCCATTCCCTTTTGCCTTCCTATCCTTCCCCTCCATTGTGACCATTTTCCCTTGCCTCTTCTATATGAGATAGTTTACCCCATTTTTCTCTCCCCATCTCCTCTAATTATATTCCCCTCTCACCTCTTAATTTCACCTTTTAAGTGTCATCCCTTCCTGTTAAATTGGTCCTGTGCCATCTATCTATGTATACCTGTAAACATATGCCCATATGCCATCATGTATATTTCTATTCCCTTCAACTACTGAGATATTCTATTTAGTGTGTATTTCATTCCCTCCTCAGGCCAAATTCAATGGGAATAAGGTTGACCCATTCACTTTTGCAGCATTCCTTCCTTTTAAATTGGTCCTGTGCCCTGTATCTATGTATATCTGTAAACATGTATACACACACATTCACAAATATATTCATATTCCCGTATATCCTCATATATAGACATCTATCTATCTATCTATCTATCTATCTACCTATATTTCTATTCCCTTCAACTACTGAGAAAAGTTTCATAAGTTACAATTATTGCTTTCCCATATGGAAATGTTAATAGTTCAACTTTGATAAGTGTAAGGGTTATGGGATTTAAAGATCTTCCTTGCCCCACTGGACTTGCTGACATAGCAGGAAGGGGTGGGGCAAGAGGAAGCGGAAGCCAAGCTAGAGTTCCTGCAGTGGTGGCGACCAGCAGCGGTAGCAGCAGCAGCAGCAGCAGAGGCAGCGGCCGTGGTAGTGCTAGCAGCTGAGGTGGCAGTGGAGACCCGAACCCCTTTATGAGCTAGCCAGAATTTCTGCTAAGGACTCCTGCTGAGGACTGCCAGGGGCAAGAGCTGCTGAGAGTATGCTTCCTGGATGCTGAGTAGTTGCTGTGAGTGGGGAGAGGAGGACCTTTGCTGAGGTAGCCGGTTCTGTTTTGAAAGCTTGAGAATGTGGTTGCTTTCTAATTTATCTACCTGTGCCAATTTCATAACTACTCTGACGGCTTTGACTTTCTGGTTTTGGGACTCAGTCATTTGGAGTTTTAATAAATATTCTCTCTTTATCCCCCATATAGAAAGCCTGATATATTTTGTGATTAACAACTACATCAGCATATCTATAATTGCCGTAGGCATTGTGAATATTGCATTGCTGATATAATAAGTTCCTTATGATTTCCTTTCCCTGTTTACCTTCTCATGCATCTCTTGCTTTGTGTATCTGAATGTCAAATTTTCTATTCAACTCTGTTTTTTTTCAACAAGAATGCTTGAAAGTCCTCTATTCCACTGAATTACTATATTTTCCCCTGAAACATGATACTCAGTTTTGCTGGGTAGGGGACTCTTGGTTTTAATTCCAGCTTCTTTGCCCTCCTGAATATCATATTCCAAGCCCTTTGACCCCTCAGTGTAGAAGCTGCCAGGTCCTGGGTTACCCTGATTGTGTTTCCACAATATTCAAATTGTTTTGCCTGGCTGATTGTAATATTCTCTCCTTGATCTGGGAATTCCGGAACCTGGCTATAATATTCCTAGCAGTTTTCTTTTTGGGATCTTTTTCATGAGGTTATCAGTGTATTCTTTCAGCCTCTATTTTGCCCTCTGGTTCTAAAACATCAAGGGAGTTTTCTTTGAGAACTTCCTGGATGATGATTTCTAGGTTCTTTCTTTGATCATGGCTTTTAAGTAGTCCAATAATTTTTAATTTATCTCTCCTGGATCTATTTTACAGGTCAGTGGTTTTTCCCATGAGATATTTCAGCTTGCCTTCTATTCTTTCATTTGTTTGGATCTGTTTAATAGCATCTTGATTTCTCATAAAGTCATTAGCTTCCATGTGCTCCAATCTAATTCTGTAGCAATGATTCTCCTCATTGAGTTTTTGAGATTCATTTTGCATCTGGCAAATTCAGCTTTTTAAGGCATTTTTCTCCTCATTGCCTTTTTGAGCCTCTTTTGCCATTTGAGTTAGTCTGTTTTTTAAGGTGTGACTTTCCTCAGTCAGGCTGACTCTCATTTCATAATTTTCTTGAATCTTTCTCATTCCTCTTCCCAGTTTTTACTCCACTTCTCTTATCTTCTTCTTAAGTCCTCTATAGCCTGTAACCAGCTCCTATTTTCCTTTGAAGCTTTTGGTGCAAGAATTCTGACTTCACTGTCTTCCTCCTATTCCAAGATTTGCTCCTTTTTGTCCCCAAAATAGGAGTGTAATGTTGGAATCTTCTGTCTGCTTTGTTTCCTTTGCCTGGTCATGTCTCCCCTCAGTCACTTGACCCCTGGCCTCTTTGCCACAGTAGGACTCTGCCACAAGACAGGGGAACTTTTTTCCCAAATGCTGGGGTTTTCTCAGCTGCTGGAGGTATTAGATGGGTGCCCTCTCTGAGGTCTCCACACACTCTGGCAAGGTGGACACACACCCCAGGGCCTCCACCCTAGACTGCAATCCAGATCCAAGCAGGTTAAAGCAAGAGTGATTACCCCTCAGACTAGTGCTTGGTCCCCCTACACTCTGCAGGCCACGAGCTGAAGCTGCCACGTAGAGCTGACTGGCTGTGCCAGCATCTCAGTGGCTTCTCGCCCTGGGGGCAAAAGCCATGCACTCCCACATACTGGGTCCCAAAGTCCAGACTGCACTGACCTCCCACTTTGTCTTTCGAATTTATGTGTTGATAAATCTGGAAATGGCCACAGCTGCTGCTGATCTGGCGTCCCTCTGGCTGGAGGCTGGTCAGGCCAGCTCTAGGGCTAAAGACTCTGCATGAGGCTGGGCTCTGCTGACAGATTCCTGCTGGACTGCCGGGCTGTCCTCAGAGGGAGGTTAGCTTCTCTGTGTCGTTTTGTGGGTTCTGCAGCTCCAAAGTTTGTTCAGAGTTTCCTTTTTACATGGATTGGGGAAGGTGGAAGCTGGAGCAGTGGGGAGGTCCTGCTTCTACTCTGCCATCTTGACTCTCACCCCACTCCCCCCCAGCCAAGACTCTTAACACACACCAAAGAATAAACAGACAAACAAACAAAGAAAAAAAACTATCCATATGACCTTGGGCAAGTCACTTAACCACAATTGCCCTACATTCTCCCCTCCAAAAAGCAATAAAATGAAATAAAATAAAATTACTTCAGAACATATAAAATATTTGGGAGTTTACCTTATAAAGTAAATAAAAGAAATACCTACAAACACATATATGTGCATATATTACAAATACAAACCAGTGTTTAAATAAATACAGGCTTAAATTATTAGAAAAAAAATATTAATTTCTCAGAAAGATGGGCCAGTATAATAAATTTAAAATATTATTGCAGTCATTTACTTCTTCTAAGCCATACCAATGTCAGTGCCAAATCATTACTTAGAGAATTTAAAAAAAAGAAAAAAATGACATATTACCAAAAATCTCAAGAATATTAAGCAAAATGAAAAGAATTGGAAACAAACAGGGTCTAGGAATGTTACATCTTAAAACTGTAATAAAAAATTAATAAATCACAAATCAATTGAGTACTGGTTAAAAATGGATTGATCCATAAAACATACTCAATACACAACATACTGAAGTAAATGTATTTAGTACCCGAGAATTTGATAGACAGAAATGCCACAGTTACTGATATAAGGGGTTACTATTAACAAAACAAAACAAAAACCCAGCCAAACAAAGACTTTTGGTAAAATTGGACAGCCATGTGGAACAAATTTTATTTAGATCAAGACCTCAAACCTCAGACCAAGATAAGCTCCAAATAGAGATGTGATCTAGATATGAAAGGTCATAATGTAAACAAAGAGAAATATGAAGGGAAATTAGATATCAGATATAGAGATAGTAGGAACAAACAAGAGATAGAGAGGATAAAAAAAACAACATGAATAATTTTGATTACATAATTAAAAAAAAAAAGTTTTTCCAGGAACAAATCTAATAAAGCTAAACTCAAAAGGGAAGTAAAGAGAGAAATATTTGCAGAAATTTTCTCCAATAACTATCTCATTATATAACAAACTAATTTAAATATATAAAAATGAGATTACCCACTTGATAAATGGTCTGATATAAAAAGGAAGATATCCAGGGAAGAAATCCATATAATCTGTAAACACTTTTTTTAAACACTTAAATCACTCATAATTAGAAAAATTCCTGCTTTAGAACCATTATATTGGGAAAAACACAAGAAGGGAAAATGGTAAATGCTGGAAGGGTTATGGGAAAATAGGCTCACTAATTAACTGTGAATAGGTTAAAATGTTCTGGAAAACAATTTTGAACTATACAGAAAACATCGCTACATTGTATATGTCTTTAGACCCAACTATATGACTTTCAGACCTAGAACGAAAAGAAATCAGAAAAATGGGATAAGATGATATGCAAACAAAAATATGTATAGCAGACTTATTTGTGGTGAGCAAAACAATAAAGTCAAACAAACTAGAAAGTAAAGGGATGTGCAGCAATGGAGAATTAGATGTATACATTGTGTAATGGACTCATTTTGTGCTGTAAGAAATATGCAATAAGTTATTTTAAAAAGGCAAAGAAATGAGACACAAGAAATGAGCAAATACATTATTTTAAAGACACATTAACTAATATGGCTTGATATAAGAAGAAACAGAACGATTTCGATTCTTATGTTAATATTATGAAAATGCACAGTTTTCAAGAATCTTAAAAGCTGATGAAGAATGAAATAAACAGACCAGAAGAATTTATAGAACAGTAGCCACATTGTAAAGATAAACAATTTCGAAAGCTCTAAGTGCTATGATCAACATAATGACCATCTGTGATTCTAAGGCTTGATGATATACTATCCATCTCCTGACAGCGAGGTGATTGATTTAGGATACAGAATGAGACATATTTATTTTTGTATACAGCCAGTGAGAAAAATGTGTTTTACTTGACTATACATAATTGTTACAATGAATTTGTTTTCTGTTCTCTTTTTTCAATGGGGTAGGGACTGTATGGAGGAAAATACATTTATGTTTATTAAAAAAATAAACAGGAGAGAGTATGAAATGGTGCATGCAACTTTTAGATGAGGTTATTGTATTATTTTGTTACATTAATACATCAATCAACATCTATAAAACTTTTAAAAGTTTTAATCTAGTCTGAAAGACCAAGGAAGAAAGGAAAGAAAGGTAAAGGAAGAACTATCTCAAAATTTACTAATTTATGCTGTAAGGGAAAGTCATCTTCTTGACTCTTGGTTACCTCTAATCTTGGGAAAGTCCCAGATACTGGGGATCAAGCAGAGGAATTCCTTGTAACATCTCAGAATGAGACTATCTCTAGAACAGACGCCCTTCCAACAAGATGTATGATTTGCAACCTTATCAAATTGATTCTTATGATGGGGAGAGGATAGAGATCTAATCCCAATTAAACTTTTGTTACACATTAAAACCAGAATAAACTATTTCCAAACTTTTATTTCCTATGTTTTAAGTATATTGTAATGATTATTGTAAATTCTATTATTTGAGTCTGAGTTAGTGAGGTTGTATAATAATTTTAGAGAAAATGTATGGCTATACCTTTTCATGTTTACTAATAACATCTCCTCCCTCTATTTTCATATATTAAAATCATTAAGACAATACAGCTTTGCAGTGCTGTGCTTGTGTTGATGATCTTTTAATCCAAAATGTCATTTTTCTTTTCCTCTTTGTCTATACAAATTCCATTTTTCTTTTAAAGGTTCAATTATCAAAAGATAGTGGGAAGAAAAAGAGAAACTGCTGAAAAAATACATACAAGCTTAAAAATATTATCCCCTCTAAACCTCACAATGGCCTTTAGGGAGTTAATACAGTTTTATTATTATTATTCCAATATGACCATGTCATAAATTGAGAAACTAAGATTCAAAGAAATTAATTAAATAGCTTTCAATTCCAAAAATAGTAAATGTGAAATAGGATTCACGTTCAGGCCCCTCCTACTTCCAAATTCAATTCTCTTTCCTCTATATCAAAGACATCAAACACGCCTCTCTTGGATCAGTTCTGGAGTATTGTCTGAAGTATATAAAATGTGTTTGTGCAATATTGACCAAATAAATTTTAAAAAATAAAATACAGTGTGAAAATGGGGCAGACTACCCTTCCCCACTCTGTGAGGAAGAGTAAGGCTCTGTCCCTTAAACTTTGTTTCTCCTGACAGTGCTTTAAGGCCAAACCCCAACTCTGCAGCAGCAAGGAGAATTCTGCTGCGTCACCCACTGCAATAGAACTCACAGGAACTTTCCATACCTGAACCCCTTCCTTATTATACGTACTCTGTGACCTCCCATGACTTCCATAAAAAGACCCCTTCTTGGGAAAATGGAAACTAAACCCAAGAAACCTTGGAAACATAAGATTGGTCCAGGACCTGGCCATTCCCACTCAGCTTTGCATTTTTTGTCTTTATGTTCTGTGCAGCCTATCCCCAAAGCCAGCTCAGTTCCACCTGTAGCTCCACATGCATGCCACCAGTTTGAGAGAAATAAAGCATGCATACAACTTAATTCTGTTTGTCTTTCTTAGACAGAAGTCTGAGGTTGACAATAGATAATATTACATTTTAAAATTAAGTCAACATGCAGCCCACAGGAATTCTTATGTTTAGATTGATGGCCCCTACATATATCTTAGTTTGACACCACTGCTCTATACCCTATAAAACAATGGATTAATAATCATGAGAAGTGGGTCCTGGTCTCAATTCTGCCACTGATTCATTGTATGAAATTAGGCAAGTTACTTCACTTCTCCTTGTAGTCTGAGATAGGCTTTATTAGATTGCTAAAGGAGTTCATATAAAAAAATTTAAGAACCCCTAACCTGATCATCTCCTTATTTATGTCCACCTCTAATATTCTTTCTTGCCACTATTTTATCTTATGTCACCTTTGTAGTCAGGTGGTCAACAAGCATTTAAATGCTTACTGTGAATCAGACAGTCAGGTAGAGAGTGTGGCCATGGAAAAGTATGTTTGAGAACAGAAACAAGACTGTTTACCATCCTGGCTCTCTCTGCCCCAGAATGTTAATCAGAAATTATCTTTCTATTTGTTACTAAGAGATTTAGAGGGATTCTCACAACCTCTGAACACCAAGTGAGAAGCTTAGTTTGGTAGCCCATTGTATGGGTTCCCTTGTGACTTAAGCATCAATTATTTATTGCCAATTATTTAAATGCTAGTATTCATGTTTATTCTTCTTGGTGCTATTCTTGAGGAAAAAAATGTTTATTGCTGTAGGGATGGAGGCTTACTGTGTTCTAAATTAAAAGAAACTGGTGATCACTCATTTTCATTAGATTAGCAAACTCCCTTGCCATTTGCCGTAATTTGCCCTTTTCACAATTAAAAAAGCTAAGCATGAGAATGTTAATAGGGAGAGGATTTCAGGTTAGTGTTGGGGCACAAATTTAATTGCATATAGCTGTGACATTCTTTTCATGTTGTTGGGAAACATAAGTCTTGAAAGAGCCCATTGAACAAAGTTACTTAGAACCCATTGGCTTTAAAATCTGTGTGTTCTTGAGCAAACCATTTTTTTTAATGTCAATGAACGGATTCTATGGTCTTTCAAATGAGAGGTAATATGGTTTACTGGTTAAAGGTCAGGCCCTACAATAGGGAAAAAAAATCTAGCTTCAAATCCTGTCTCTAACACTTTTCAGGTATGTGATTACGAACAGGTCACATAACTCTGAGTCACAGGGATCTTTCTGTAAGATTGATGAAGTCAGTCTAGAGAGAGGTTAAATTGACTTCTTTTTCAAAAAAATGCTGGTTACATGTTGGGCTAATTTATGAATTTAGTTTCACTGTTGTTACTAATGGAGAGACACCATGGTGTAGTGAACAGAGAGCTAGCATTAGAGTCAAGAAGTCTTGTTGTATACTGGCCATGTGACGCTATAGAAGTCATTTAAATGTTCAGAAGCAAAGATGTTAATTGATAACATTAATATGACTTTTTAACATTTGCAAAGCACTTTATAAATACTATTTTATCCTCTCACAATTTATTATTATTCCTATTTTATAGATGAGAAAACTGAGGCATTAAGAGATGAAATCACTTACCCAAGATCACGGTGCCAAATTTGAACTTGGGTCTTCTTGTTTCCAGTTCCATCACCTTATTAACTGAGACACTTAGATGTACTCAAAATGATGGGGTACCTGGGGTCTAGGTCAAACAAACTCTTAAAACCAGTCTGTGAAGTTGTAACTGCAATTTGTCCTTTCCCATCCTTGAGCTCTGCCCCTTCTCCCGATTATCCCACACTCCGCCTAGGCAATACCCTGGGACCCCTTTGTTCTTACTTAATCTCTTCATTTCTTCTCCTGCCTGGCCCACACCCTCCTTTGTCCTTGCCTTTTGTCTCCTTCCCCTGGCCCAAATCTTATCTAAACTATCTATTCACATGCTCCTCTAGGTCAGCTCTGACCTTTATCTATGCACTGAGGTCCCTCCAGTCTGGTCAGCCCGGACAATGGCAGCCCTACCCTTTAAAGGTAAAAGCATGTAGCCCTCTCACTTGCAGGTCCCCTAAAGGATTCACCCACTTCTCATGGAAGCATAACAATAAACTTCTCCAACTCTCACTCCAATAAAGCCTGATCAGAATTCCTGCTGAACCTATTGGGATCCCTTCCCCCATCATTCCTATGTAAATAGCTTTGTATTAAAGAAAAGGAGGAAATCAAGACACAGCTTGATTCAAATATCTATTCACATTAAAAACGAACTAATTAATTTTATGATGTAGAATAGGGGAAGGAAAGGTTCTCCAAAATAAGTTGTTGAGAATTCTGCCAAAAAAATGGGATTTCCCACTTTATTAATTTTAAACCAGATAATGGATTGCTAGCTAGCCATATAGATTATCTGTCCATAGACTGCAAATATTTGGATCATCTAAAAATATAGAAAGAAGAATACAAGTCCAAGAACTGTGGTCAAAATTTTCTTTCAGTAACTAGCATATATTCCAAAGAATCAAATCATGAGTCAGATGTCCATTCTGGCATGAATACAGCAGATGCCCATATTGACTTTCTTGGGTCAGGTAATTAGGCTTTCTAATTTGATCTTAATTAAATTATGGGCTACCTAAAGGCCTTGATCAGTTGGTTTTTTAGCAGCTAGATGCATGTTCTGAGAAATAACCCAAATTAGCCTTTGAAACTTTAGCCTATTTAATTCTTCCCCCCACACCCAGAAGGAGTACACTTGCATCAGTGCACAGCCTAAGTATACATCAGATGTATGGATTACAAACAAAGGTAACTCAATAACCAAGAATCATTTAAAAAAAAAAAAGTCTGCCACATAGAAAGGAATTGTGAGAAAATATTCATTTTCTAGCTTTCATGTACCTTCACCTTGTGCCAATGGTCAGTTTGATGGACTGCCAGTGTGATCAGTATCATTCATCCTTAGCAATTGTTCCCAGGAGCTATTATTTACCTAATAGCTTCTGTCTTTTCTTAACCTATTTGTCTTCCCTCTTTCAGTTATTTTCTCTGAGCATTTTGGCTGGAGCTTTCCTGTTAAGTCTGTGAACTGCCTTAGAATTTTCCTATTTTGGTAAATATGTCCTTCCAGTTATAGAAGGTTTTCATAATATACTTGAGATGCACCCACATACAACCATCTCTTCCTCTGATGTTGATGCCAGTAGAAAAAATTAGAGAAAAACTCATTTTTAAGATATATTCAACTGTTTGATGTGATGAAAAAATTATTTCACCAATGCACTAGCCTTGATAATGTCACTTTACTTGGAAATCTTCAGTAATTATCTTGTTCCTTCCTCAGACTTCTTACTAGTTCTTAGCAGTTCTTTGTCTGAATTCCCTTGAAACTTATCCTACATTGTGTCTTACTTAAGTATATGCATGTCCTATTTCCCCCATAAGCCTACAAGCTTTTTGAGGACAGGAATGTGTCTTTTTTCAGCTTTGCATCCCAGCAGCTCTGTGATCTCATTTCACTGTTTCAGAGATGCATCCTTTTTAAGGGTATGTTGGAGTAATAGATGATTTCTGAAATCCCTTCTGTTCTAGGTCAGCCCTAACTAAAACCAAGTCAGTGATTCAGGCTCAAGATTAAAAAAATAATGGTAAACTAGTGGACTTCATAAAATATAACAAAAAGGATTTATAATAGGACTAAAAAATATGATTACTAAGTACTAAAACTTCTTTCCTTCATCTTATATTCAGACAATGATCAGAAAGACATCCTACTGGGCAGGAGAACCCTGCCAGAAATTAGGAACACTAATTCCTCATCTATAGGTTATATTGTCCTATTGACCAATCAAATACTGGTAACAGGGCCTACTTTTCTCCTAAAAAGGAATCAATCCAGACTCTGTAAAATAAACATACTTCCCACCCCATCTTTCAATTCTGATTTTTTTGTGATTTTGCTTGAAGACTTTGGATATCAATAGTTTTGTTGGCATAGTGTCTGGCATGTAATATGTGCATAATGAATGCTTTTTGGCTGTAGAGGCCCATTCAATTTCTTAGCTTATTCTTTTTTTAATGCTAAAATCTCACTGAAACTTCCATATATTGACCCTGGCTTCCCCTACTAGAAACAATCAGAACAGTTCAGTTTATCTTCTATATGACTATAATATGACTATATAAATATACAAATATGAGTATATATAAGTGATTATATATGTATATATATATATGTATTCATATATTCCTACTGCATGGTTTCCATTCCACAGGAAAAACTACTTTATGAAGGCCATGGGCATATATTTAAATCACGATCAATGTTTAGATACCATAATCTTGATCTTGGTCCTGAATTGACTAAAATTCAGAATGTATTTGGGAACTCCTTATTTCCATATTGAGTTAAGTGATGAATCTGGAGAACTCAACAAATGTTAATATTACCAAGGTAAGGTTTGAGGGAGATATTTTCCTTTTATTGATTCAGATCTTGGTTAAGTTGAATGTTGGTGGTATTTTACCTTTCAGGCTTTGTCTCTATACTCTGTACTCACCTACTGTGTGTACTAGATTAAGATATTTGCAGATTGTTGACCAAACCCTTTGCTTTCTTACATCCACATCTTTATTCAAGCTCTTTTCTTTGCCTTGAATGTTTCTCTTTTACTCTCTTAATTTCTTATGCATTCCTATACATGCCCAACTCTACAGTTGCTTTCTTCATGAAGCCTTCCTTGATCTTCCTCATCCCAGTCTACTTCCCCTGTCTAGCTCATATAATACTTTGTCCTTCTTGAATGCACATTACTAGGTTTTAGAAATATGATAAAATAAGATCATCACTGTCTTCTAGCATTCTAATGGGAGATAAAGGTGGGTATACAAATAACTTTAATTCTAACACCATGTTAATTGTAAAAGAGAGATTCAGGAAAAGCGATAAGAGAAATGGAAGGAGATGCTTTCCCCCCATTTTTTGCACCTTTTAGGACATGTGTAAAGCAGGGAACATGAAATAATAAGTACCCCTTCATTCCCCTTCCCACCAAATAAAAATCACTGCAGTGAATTTGCAATCCCAATTTATAGTCCTGGACCAACACTAAATAGATAAATGCTATAGAACTTAAATTTTCTGAGGCTATTCTCTTCATCTTTTAAACAAGGGTCATGGAACCTCCATTACTTCATCTCACAGAGTTGTGAAAATTTGATGAGATAATGCACTTGATAGCTCTTTAATGTGTAATGTTATATGCTTGTATAGCACTGTTTTCTTTTTTTCATTTTGAAAGGGCCCCTCTGATGATCAGTTCATCAGCAAGTAACAATTCACTCTGGAATCTCACTCTCCTTCTTGACAGGGCATAGGTACTAATGATAGTGTCAGAATGTTTCTGCTCATTGGACTGTCATATGATGGCCACTAATTCCTCTTGATGTCTTTGGAGGTATTAAGTCATGTGACTGGTTACCAAACTGAGGCTTGAATTTTGTAACTTTCGGGGCAGACCTTTGGAATAGAAAGTACCTGCCAAGTTCTCTCTGTGAGCTTTCCTTGTTTAGGAATATATATTTAACTTGATCTAGTAATAATCAGTCTACATTCTTGTTAGATTCATATGAATTATTGAAATCTAATTCAATCAATCAGCCAATAGGTATTTGCTAAGTGCCTGGTGTTTGCTAGGCACTGGGGATTTAAATAAAAAAGTTAAGCTCATAGTTTACTAAGTAAAAGATATATACAAAATAAATACACAGTGATTGACAGGAGACATTTACAACTGAGAGAATCAAGAAAAGCATTTTGAAGTAGATGGAACTTGGGCTGAAATAATATGGAAGAGAGAGCATTCTAGGCATGGGAAGTGGGGAGGGGGGCAGACAAAGGCACAGAGGTGGGAGATGTCCTCTTGTTTATAAAGAAGATCAAATATACCAATTTGACTTGAGCATAGGATATATAAAGGAAATTTATTTGTAAGAAAATAGATATAATCTTGCCTCCCATATTAATTAAGTATGTAATTATAGAGAAGACATTTATCCTCTTTATCCCTCAGTTTTCCTATCTTTCATTAGATATCGTGTGACAAAATGAATTGAGAGCTGGCCATAAATTCAGGAAGATATTCATTCAAGTCCTGTCTCTGACACATATTGATTGTGTGACCCTGAGATTCCAGAATGAAGTGGCACTTGCTGATGAACTTATCAACTCAAAAGCTTTTTCAGACTTAAAAAACTACTCTCTAAACATAAAACCTTTCTCTCATTGCCAGCCTCCATCATGAGAGTGAGTGCCCTTATCCTGAAATTCCCTACATTGATGAAATCACAGCTTTATACCCCAATCCCTTCTTCGTCTGTCATTTGGAGATAACACTTCTAGTATCTCCATTAAACGCTTGTTGCGGGGTTCCAGAAACTGTCCGATATATAAGAAAAGCCACTGAGACAGAACTCCAAGCCAATAAAGCTTTATTAAAAAATCCGTGGTTCCCTCTAATGAAGTGGCCCTCAGATTTTCCTTACTCTCTGAGATGCCCTGGTCCCCAGGATCTTATTTTTATAGGATTTGATATTGCATTTGAAAACTGGACATTCTGAAGACGCAACACAAAATAAAAAATCACATTGTTTGATAAAACTTGTTTTTGAGGATATATCAGCAGGAGGTCATGGTTTAGACAAATCACAGGATATCTCCAATGATTAGTCATAAAATGGATAAGGCAAGAATTGTCTCCTGTGACTGTGATCTTAAAGTTGTCTGTTATTATGGGACAAGGGAGAATGTTCTCGAGGTACAAAAATAAATTGGAGGGCTTTCTGAGGAATCTAGGTATTCAACCCACACTAGGTTTCTACAGTGAGCTAAAGAAGATGGAAATATCTTTGTCAGAATTATTGTGGTTCTGGAAGTATATAACTGGCAAAAAAGAGTGGTAAACTTTGGATTAAAGTTTGAGGCCTACTATAAGACCTATCTTATCTAATTATCTCTATGTGATTTACCAAATAAAATATCAAACTGATTAATACTGAATGGAATAGAGTAGGGGTCAGAATGAATAATTGTTCACATTATTATGAGGCTCAAATGAAATAACGTATGAAAATGCATACTTTAAAGCACTCAGAAATGTAAGTAATTTACTATTATTATTATTATTATTCAAACACATTTTTAAACACTAGAGTCAGAATTTAGGGGGAATTGAATATCTAGGCTCTAGATTTGGTTCTATTATTAATTAACTGTGTGACCTTGGAAAAATGACTTTCTCCTTGAGCCTCATTTTTCTCTACCTAATGTGAGGATATTGGACTAGAAGACCGCTAAGGTCCTATAAATCTCTAATGTACTATGATATTTTCAGGATAGTTTATTTTATAGTTCCCTTAATTTCTATGACACCAAGGCTAGAGAAGATAAGTTTCATAGTTTACAGGAGGGAAGAAGCATTGAGAACTTTAAGATCTACACACACACACACACACACACGCACGTATGCACGCACACACATGCACACACACGCATGTACAATCACAAATGATCCCCTGATTCTTCTGAGCAAACAATACAAGGCTTACTATTCAAATGAGGAGAAGTGGCTGGGCCAAGGAAGGTCCAATATTTGCTGGAACACCCAAATATTAAGTCCTTTTGCTCACTTCAGGGTTAACTTTAGTCATAAAGATTACTTTATTTCCCACAAGCAAACATCTTTATGATTGGCTTACTTTTCAGTGAAGTTACAGTGGCATTTTGACTATCCTGCTCATTTGGTGTTAATCCTATAAAACCTGGACAGAATTTAATGAAGATTAGATGCTTTCAAAATTCTTTTTGGTGAATATGCTATTTAATCTGTATGTTTTAATGTCACAATCACAAAATTCAATTTTATGACCCTCCCAGATTTCAGAGTATAAAAGGTGAACTCTTCAAATATTCAGTAACAAAGACCATACATATGAACTGAGACAAACTTGGAAGGAATTTGAAAACTTATTTTTATTGAGTGTAAAAATGAAATAAAAGCAACAATTAAGTAAACAAAACCTCTCTTTAATATAGAAATTCATGTGCGTGTGTGTGTCTGTGTGTGTGATGTGGACCCCTATTGCAACCTTTTTCTTACCTACATTTATCAGTCAAGGAAATTCTAAATTTTAGTTCAAGGTGGGGAATACACATATGTAGAATTGTCAGGACTGGGGGAGTGTGGGTGGTGGTGGGAGTTTCACAGGTACTGAGGCCCCATGTGTGACAAGAGGCCTCTTTTTATGTGACTGAAAAGTATGTGAAATAGGTATCTCCAGCCTCCTCTCCTCTAATTCTTCTCCAAGGGAGACTTTCATTCTTGCCAAGAGGGGAAATAAGAGGCTGTAGCCAAAGATCACTCTGCTCTTGTCAGAAAAAAGGGAAAGAAAGTTATAAGAAAGTTTACATATATATATATATATATATATATATATATATATATATATATATATATATATATATATATATATATATATATATATAGACCCACTCCCTTACATATTGTTAGCCTAGGAAATATGATTAGGTTGCATCTAAGTTATGATGACTTTGTCATTTTAGAAAAGGGACCCCAATTTCTACATATAAGGCTTGACCTTTTCCCATCTAAATCCAGTTTGACAATAAACACACATAGCAAATAGCAAAAGGTCTATTTAGTCAAATCATAACAATGCCAATTAGCATAGCCTGCCTTGTGTGAGGGATTGGATGGAGTTGGTGAGAGGCAAGAGAGCTCTAGTCTTTTCCAGTTCCCCTTTGCAGTTTTTCAGGTCCAATCCACTTGGGGACTCTTTAAATGGTAGTGTCCCTTTGGGACTCTTTAGAGCCAGCTCCTTTTGGGAAACTTGACCAATTTCTCACACAAGGCAAGGCATTCATCTCAACCAACAAGGAGAGAATCCCATACCATTGATAGATAGAAGTACATGATACATGATACATAGATATATGATACACATATAGATTTCAGAGGGAGGGAGGTACATGAACTTGGATGGGACATACACATACCTTAACTTTATCTATTTCAGTTTTCTCAACTGTAAAATTCTGATAATAATAACACCTACCTCCCTGTATGGGTGTGGGGATCAAATGAAATATTTCCTAAAATTCCTGGCTCTTAGAAGGTGTTTAATAAAAAAAAAAATAATAATTGTTTCCTTCCTGTCTAGACACACCCTTGCTGGATCACTACCTGTATCTTTTTCTCTGTATGTGGGTATATCCCAGTTTTCTTCCTAGTGATCTCATCATCTCACAATTTCAACTATCACATCTATGCAAAAGGTGGTGGGGAAAGGAAGGGAAATAAACATTTATACGCATATCTGTGAACTCAGATGGGGAAAATATACACATACAGAGTACACAGATACACATACAGGCACACACACATACACACACATATATAAATAATATATACTCAGATATAGAGATACGGTAGTGCCTAGACAGAAGTTCTCCTCTCTCTCTCTGTCTCTCTCTGTCTCTGTCTCTCTGTCTCTGTCTCTCTCTCTCACAACACATGTGTATGTAGTTATTTATGTATGTGTATATATGCGTATATATCTTTGTAATATATACATGTCTCCCCCTGAAAAGGATATCTATCATCCCTAGATCCCTGCTTAAGAACCCTTATTTTTTAGGTGTTTTCAATTCAATAGAGTAAATACTTGTTAAGCACATACTATGTATAAGACCCTATGCAAGTCTGTGAAATGAAAAAGTAGTCACAATATAAGAGCATAGTGGACAATCGCTTCCACGCGGCCTGTCATTGAATTTGGCTTGGAATCCTCCCAGTCTTTCTCCTAATCAAAGAACTAAAAGAAAAATAATAGTCTCCTGAGCTATGGTCATTCTAATTGTCATTGAGAAAAGTGATTTATACCAACATTTTGGAAATATTCCAACTTTACCAAACACTAAAAATAAAGTTGAGATGGTTGAGGCAGATACATAACAATTAAGTTTTTAATTCTATTTCTTACTTTTATGACTTTTGGCAGAACTGATGCAAGCTAGTCCCCTTCACTCACAGGAAAGGAGCAGGAAAGGAAGACAGGTATACTTAGAATGACTGATGCATTCATGAGTACAGTCCTTGACTCCAAAGGAATTCTACAAACCTGTGTGTTTTCCCTTAATTCATGATCACAGTGTTCAAAGGTAATTTGGGTCTGTTTACCCTAGAAAGGTGCATCTGGAAAAGGTTCCAGAACCTTTTTTGTCTAACTTGGTATGAAACCATAGAGTTCTTAATACCCGTGCACCAGTTATTTTATTTTACAGCTGAGAAAACTGTCCCAGGGAGGTTATATAAGTTGTTCAAGGTCACACAGGCAATCAGTGACAATAATTATCAAGAATTTGATTTCAGATACCATAATTGCAAATTCAGTGCTCTCTCCAACACACTGGGCTGCTAAGTTGAATTAACGTTTTAGAGGTATTTGCGAATCTGGTTTCATTTTCTAGAGCCAAACCAAGAGACAAAATGGTGATTGATACTGCAAACATATGTTTCTCCTTTGCATGTTCCCTGTGTGAATGAGTATTCCATGGGTGGTTTTCATGTTATCAAAAAAATTTAATTAGCTTAAGGTGAGTATAACCTTTAAAAGGAAAATTTTACAAAGTACTTGAAAAAACCAATGAAACAGTGAGTTTTCGGATTAATTACTTCAGTTCTGTGGGTAGAGACTTCCAGACAATAAATTTATAGAGATGGCTAAATTTCTTTAGAATCGAAACTTCCAAGCTCTTGATTCAACTGGGATTTGTCTTTCCAAATTTGATATAGCCTCTTTCCAAATCTGATTGCCTTCCATAAATCATCATTCTTGGCCTCTTTTCCCATGTTATTCCATTGCTTACCCTCTACTTTGAGATATAATTAGTTTCAGCTTCTTCAGCTCTAAAATGGGGATAATAACACTATCTACCATCTCTTTGTGCTCCTCTTCTTCCTCCTCCTTTTCCTCCTCCTCCTCCTACTTCTGCCCCTCCTCATCCTTTTTTTTTCTTAAAGCAATTGAGGTTAAGTAACTTGCCCAAGGTTACATGGATAGTTATTTTGTGTGGGTGTTAAGTATCTGAGGCCAGAACTGATCCCAGGTCCTCCAGACTCTGGGCTGGCACTCCTACTCATTGTACCATCTAGCAGCCCCAGCCTCCCCCCTCCTCATGCTTTTACTGCTCAGGGATAATTGGGATCAAGGAGATAAATTTAAGCTGACCAAGTTCACAGGAGACTACTTTGCAATTCAAAATATCAAATTTTTCCAATTCCTTGATTCAAGAACTAGTTTCCAACCCGGGACAATACTTCCTGGATCTGCTAAAAATGGCCAAACAATTATAACAACTAGAATTAGAACAAAAGAGGTTAGATTTCTTAAAGAGATATTCCTACTGACCTCTGGCAACTTGATTAATTGTCCTTCTTCACTTAAACATATTTTGTCTAAATAATCAGTGTCAATCATCAGTAATCTGAGAATTCTCTCTTCCCTGGAAAGTAATACCTTTTTTTATGGTCCAACTTTCCTTTCTCAATATTCTCATCAGTCACCAAAAGCTTTCAGGTCTTACCACATTTTCTAATGTTACCATTTTCAAGATTACAGCTTATTTTATATGTTATTTTTTAGATTTGTGTCTTTTTAATGAGATTTTAGGGGGTATCTCCTAGTCTTACCATCAGAAGCATTATATATCATCTCCTGGGGTAGGTTATTTCTGAAAAGACTGTCAGAGATGGTTAATCCCATTTATTTCAGGAAATTTTTGTAATACCACAGAAAGTGATACTTCCTGAACAGCCAGTTGGGCTAGAATTTAGAGTTCAGGAAGGGGAGAAATACGAAATCCATCTTAAAAGGTAAGCAAGACAAGATCATCTTGGGCTTCAAAAGCTGAATGGAGGCAATTTTATTTTATCTTTGAGGCAAGTGGGAGCCACTGAAGTTTATTGGGCAAAGAATTGATGCGAACTCTGTTTGAGGAAGGTTTTTATGGCATCTGTGTGAAGATGGATTAGGGGGAGAATATCTGGAAGGTGAAAGACAAACAGGAGGTTATTACAATAATCCAATGAAGAGATGGTATAGGTTTAAAACAGTTGTGGCTGCAAAAGTGGAGAATGTACCAGGCACAAGTGACTGCAATTATAGTATTTTAAATAAAGAAGAAAAATTAGGAATTCTCTCTAAACTATTATTTTACAGTAAAGAAGAAAAAAACAAACAAATGTATATTTATTAAGGATCTACTATATTCCAATCATTCTGCTAAGTACAGATATCATTCAGTAAGTTTGTCACGACACATGTTCTTATGCTCTGTTTTACAGTTGAAGAAACTGAGGCACACAGAGGTTTACTAACTTACCCAGGATCATAGAAGCAATAGATGTCTGAGGACAGATTTGAACTCATGTTAACCTGATTCCAGATCCATTGCTCTGTCCACTGAAAACATGTCAGTCCAGGGCTCATTTCATACAATATTCCTCCTTTAGAACATTAGGTGGTTGTAAAGTTAAGCATAAGTAGCTCTCCTGAGGACTTTATGAAGAACTTTGCAAAACTTATAGTATTTATTAATATCTTACTATTGTAATTATTATATCTCAATGATATATGAAACATAAGATTTCTATATGGTATTGGAATTTGAAATTTTTCACTTTTTGAATTACTTGTATATATTAAAATAAAATATAAATGTATTTATTTATGTAAATCATATATATATATAATTTATTTATGTTTTCCCTATCACCCATTATGCTTTTTAATCTTGTATACTGGCCAAATTAAATTAAAGAAATTATTTTATAAATCATAATACTGGTGTAAACATACTGTGTGTGTATGTACGTGTATATACATATACATACATATATATATATACCTATGTGGGTATGTATGCATGTATATTTATAGAATAACACTCCCAATATATATGTCCCTGAAGTTTTAAAGCATCATAAAACCAACAGGGAATGGATAGAAAAATAAATAGCTCACTAGCTAGATATCGGTATATACAAATATACACATAGATAACATAATATTATACAGTTATTTTTTAACATACAATATATAGTGAGTACATTCATATATGACAGGGAATACATATATGTGTGTATATGCATGTGTGTATTTCCCTGACCTCCAGCCTCCCTTTCCCCTCCCCTGCTAATAAAATAAAGATAACCTCAATTCTGTGTGATGAGATGTTTATGAGAAATGACAGAGAGGAATACTTTTACAAATGTGTTGCAAAAGACCATTATTAATGCCTTTTCCATTGATAATTGGTTATTGCAGCTAAAGACAAATATACTCAGACTTGTGGCCCTTGAAATTTTGTTGGAGTGGAAATAGTGGTTTACTTAATTCATTGTCCCAGTTAAAAATAGCCTCCTTAGAGTCAGGACTATTTCATTTTTTATTTGTATTCTCAGTGCTGTCCAATGCCTCACATATAGTAGACGTGTGAATTTGCTGCTTTTGCTATTAAAACTTTAAGAATTCATTGAGCAATTTTGAACTGATGACTTCATTCTAGTGTCCACTGGCTTAGCAATTAAACAGCTCAAATCCATGGCAACACAAAGCATATCTATGAAGGGTCCAAGAAGATTGCTCTGTCACTTTGACATTTTGTCAATGGTAAAGTCCATATGGCTGTGAATTCATGGCAGGCAGGCCTGATGCTTAGATAGAGACTCACTCACTGCATCAAGGGAATTTCACGTTTGGTTAAGTAGGATACCCACTGAACTTGAACTCAAATTTTTATGACTTAGAGTCCATGGATAGCATGATATTAACTTTAGGCAAGCACTTCGGCTCTACTTGAAAGTAGAGATTACTTTTGGCATTGAACTAAATGTCAGGACATGCTTGAGATTGTGGGAACTTGGGATTTCTCAATTTATCATTTTACTAGTTATTAAAATTGTACCCCTTTGAGCCCCTCTGTACTCAGGAATCAGTTATAGTTTCATACTCAAGCCAAAGTTGTTTCAGGCAAGTATATTAAACTGTTATCTGCCCCCAAGATGACTTTCTAATCACCTGGCCATTTAATTGATCTCTTTAGACAAAAATTAATTAGAATGTATGAGAAATCACATACTTTGTATGGAATCTTCCTGTTCAAATGATTGGGTCAAGGTTAATTTTTAAGAAACATACAGGAAATAGACTGTTTCAAGCTAATGATTAGAAAATACAACAACAAGCACAAACATGTTTCTAGTAAAGGGGAAAGGAGAGAGATAGAAAAAGAAGACACGTAAAGACAGAGAAAGAGATTGGAGAAACAAACAAAGGCAGAGAGAAACAGAAAGAATAAGAAGGTGAGGTAGAGGAGAGAAAAGAAGACAGATACAGTGAGAAAGATATAGTATGAGGAGAAATAGAGATAGAGAAGTGAGAGAAAATGAGGAGAGAGGAGAGAAAAAGAGAGAAAGACAAAGAGGGAGACAGGGAAGATAGAGAAATAGAGAAGGAGAAGGTGAGGTAGAGGAGAGAAAAGAAGACAGATGCAGTGAGAAAGATATAGTATGAGGAGAAATAGATAGAGAAGTGAGATAAAATGAGGAGAGAGGAGAGAAAAAGAGAGAAAGACAAAGAGGGAGACAGGGAAGATAGAGAAATAGAGAAGGAGAAGGTGAGGTAGAGGAGAGAAAAGAAGACAGATACAGTGAGAAAGATATAGTATGAGGAGAAATAGAGATAGAGAAGTGAGAGAAAATGAGGAGAGAAAAAGACAAAGAGGGAGACAGGGAAGATAGAGAAATAGACAAGGAGAAGAAAGACATAGACTGAGGGACAAACAGATACTCAGATGGACAGATGGACAGACATAGACAAAAGTGAAGAAAGGAAGGTAGGGTCGGGAGGGAGGAAAAGACAGAGACAGAAAGACAGGGTGAAACAGAGATCAAGACTGAGACAGAGATGGGAAAAAAAAGAAGAGTGGGG
Organism: Petaurus breviceps papuanus; assembly: GCF_028583685.1. Classification (NCBI taxonomy): domain Eukaryota; kingdom Metazoa; phylum Chordata; class Mammalia; order Diprotodontia; family Petauridae; genus Petaurus; species Petaurus breviceps. The sequence continues at coordinate 48,279,353 of NW_027185809.1, forward strand.
GGGGAACAGAAACAAGAAGAAACAGAAAGATAGGCAGAGGAGAGAGAGCAAGAAGCAGAGAGATATAAGAGAGGGAAGGGAGAAAAAGAAGAAAGAAAAAGAAAGACAGAGAAAAAGACATAGGATGAGGAAAAAAGGAGGCAGAGAAACTGGAAAAAATGGGAAGGAGAGTCAGAAAGGGAGAAATGGGAGAGAGATTATGAGGAGAAAGATAAAATCATAGACCAGGGAAGATACAGACAGATGGACAGACAGAGAAGACAAAAAGGAAGAAAGAGAAAGGCAGGGTAGAGAAAGATAGAGTGAAAGAGAAACAGAGGGGGGAAAAGAGACAGAAATAGGCATTGATATGTGAAAAGGAGAAGGGAGAAAGAGATAAGAAAAAAGACAGAAATAGGCAGAAACACAGAGGCAGAGAAGAAAAAAGAAGCAGAGAGATAGAAAGGGCAGGAAGGAAGAGAGGTTAAGGAGAGAGGGAAGAGAAAAACATATATATATATATATATATATATATATACATATAAAGACACAGAGGGGGGAGAGAGAGACAGAGAGAGATAGAGACAGAAAAAAAAGAGAGACAGAGACAAAGAGAGACAGAGGCAGAGACAGAGAGAGACAGAGACAGAAACAGAGAATATTGAAACTAAAAAGAGAGTTAGATGGTCCTACTGTAGGTTTCATTCCTACTGGTGATCCTTTGATCAAGTGATATCCTTTAAGTGACATCTTGTTCCACTTTCTGCCCTTGTGACTCTTTATCAGTTTAGATTGTGAAAATAATTTTACCTGCTCCTTTTGATTACTGAATATTCTCAGATGCCATCATCAAATTTGATTTCCTTGTCAGAGATCAGGAAGACTACACCTTGTTCTAGTAGTAATTATATCTATATAAAACATTGAGGTTTACAATGCATTCTATATCACATCCCTATGATGAGGTAGCATGCTTATTTCTTTTTCCTTGTAGATGGTAACCCCGATGCTCAGAGAGGACCAGGGATTTGCTCATAGTTATACAGGTATTAAATATCTGAAACCATGTTCTCTTTTTTGCTGTCCAACACTAACTCTTCAAATGGTGTTACCTTGTTCATGTGAAAGCATTCCTTTGTGTAAAGAAATGGTTCCACTGGAGTACTTTATTAACTCTAACAAAGTGGATTTTTTCAAACTGAATATTATTCTGAAAGGCACTTCTGGGCTAGTTAGGCCTGCTATTAAACAAGTCCTTGAGCCCTGACCTGCTCTTCCCTGTCCTTGAAGAATATTCTCATATTTTTATAAGTGCTGTACAGGACAGCACCGTTCAGTACTGGAATAAAAATGGAAAGAGAATACATGAGCACCAATTTGAGTCTTAGTATGTCACAGAGTTCTCTCCAAACTCTTCTTTTCCCCTATCACCTGTCATCTTGAGAAAGCAGTTATAGTTGATTAAACACATGGTAGATCTGTTCACTGCTCCTTTTATGAAGTGATGGATGTATATTCCCACAACCACTTTTAAATCAACTGAAATGGCTTTTCTTGTCCCAAAGGAGAAAAAAGAGGACTGATTGGAAATAATGATCCAAAGTAAGAAAATGATAATCATAAAATTCATGATGAAGAATGATATACCTCATTTCATATGCGCTCATGTATTATATTTTTTAAATTCCCTCCATTAAAACATTCTGCACACAGTAGGCATTTAATACCTTCATTGAATAGAACTGAGCAATGCTTTTCTTTCTTGTTAGTGTCATCTAAAGCCTGACTGAGAAATAAAGAATATTAGACACAATCTTTAGCATTACCACAAAGTTTTGATGTGACCTTGGACACAATACCTATATACTCTGTGACTCAGTTTACTCTTTGGTAAAATGGAGATCATACCTATCCTTCCTACTTCAAGGGCTTAATATGAATCTTTATAGAAATAATGGATGTAAAACCTCTTTGAGAAGTAAAAATGAAGTAACACTCTTATTTTGGGTAATAAAGAGAGAGAGAAGATTAGAAATGAGGAAAAAGTAGGGCTTGTTTTCATTTTGGTCTAAAATGAATCATTAAATTGGGGCCTTAAAAAGAAGAAAGCAACTAGTTTTCAACTTTAGTACTCATAAGTTTAAGTCTTATAAAGTGTTTCCTGCTGAAATGCCATGCTGGCTGGAATTCAGCAGCAAATAAATATTGCTGTCCTCACTAATTTGAAACAGTATGAGTTTTAAACCTCTAGCCGCAGGAGATGTATTAAGATTACAGTTTTCATCACCGTCTCTTCAGTCCATCAAGACAGGTCAAAGCTGTATAAACTTTTTCTGTTCTTGAGTAGCTGTGATTTACATTACTTTAAACTCTATTTTCTGAGTGTGCAATGCTGTTGGAAGCATGAGTTCTGAGTCAATGAAACATTTATCCTTATAAACAATTTAATCTCATCCTGGTAATTGGTCGGAAGGGGAATTGTTGAATATTTTAGTGAATTGTGATTTTATGAACACAAAATATCTCTGGGTAAGCAGCTATGCTTGTGATACTTTGCATTACTGCTGTGTTTTGTCTCTTAAATAGCTGCCTTCTGTGGGAGGACACAGGAGGGAACTGTAACAGCTTCAGTTCTAAAATGGTGTCTGTAGCAAATGTGGTCTTTTTAACTGTTAGTCTTCTAAATCACATTTTGCTGAGTTGCCCAATTACTACTGTTTATTGATTTACTGTAATTGCCTCTGGTAAATACTGTAATGGTCAGTAACTCAAACATTTGTGCCTTTGAGTCCATTAATACCCATGCTAGAGGATGTTTCCAGGGTTATTTTAATATTTATGGTGGATACCACATAAAGAGAACTTAAATATTATGGGACTCAGTTTATTATTGTGTTTGGAGGAAAATTATTTAGGAGCTAAGAGCTGGTATCTAAAATGACTACTCTACCTGGTGAATGTATTAATTTTGCATCCCGGTAGAGCTTGTTTCTTGTAATAGGTTTGCTACTAAAATATTGTGCACAAAGTGTTATTGTTTATTTTAGCAAATAAAATCCTATTTTACATTCATGACTTAAAGAGTTTTAGCATTTGTGTATGTATGTTTGTGTGTGTGTGTGTGTGTATGTGATGGACTCCTTTAACAATTTGGGGAAGCCTATGCACCCCTTCTCAGAATAATCTTTATGTTATTATTATCTTATTTATTATTAATCTTTTTAAATGCATAAAATGCATTGAATTACAAAAGAAACCAATTACATTGAAATAAAGATATAATTTTCTTCTCAGCCAAGGTCACAAAGCTCCTAAAGTCCAACCACAGATCTCTTAAGGGGCATATCAAGGAACATTAAGAACCCTTGACTTAAAATAATCCTGGAGTAACACCATTCAAAAAGGAAATATTCTTTAAAAATCATCAATACAAAAATATAGCAATGTGTCTTCTAAATGTATTTATTTCTGTAAATTCACTTAAAAGTAAGGTCAAATATTGTTCATATGCTTGAGTGGACATGAATAATAATGATAAAGAAATAACTTCATTTTATATTCAGGGTGGATTAAAAAAAACAACAGAAATTGAAATTATTTAAATCTGAAAAGAAGATCCAATGAACCTAAGTGCACTATATAATCTTTACACAAAATCCACAAGTGATCACCTATAATAATATTGATGTCAAAAAGATGTTTAAAATAATTTTGAAAGGGAGATGGGTGGATTTAAAATAAAATTTCCAAGTAACCTTACTAAATTTGATATCATGAGTCCAATAAATAAACCATACCAAAGCAAAATAGTCTTTCCCCCAAAACTGAAATTTAAAATTTTCAGTAATTGACACTGTCTTTCATCATATTTAAGATAGAATCTTAAAAAAAAAACTTTTAGTACTTTAATATAACAGTATATGTTTTAATTATTGTCATGGCACACAATAGGAGGAAAAAGGAGGTAGGAATAGTCCTAAGGCAGGCATCAAATACCAATATCCCAGAGAATGCTTTAAGAAAACTGTGGACAACTTGAAAAAAGACATTTGAAGATTATGACAATATCTATCTAGTATGTACAGTAGAAAACTTGAACACTATATCATACCACTTAAGGCAACAAAATAGAAAAATCTGGAATGTAATATAGAAAAAGAAAAGTATTTTAGAAATTCTGGATGCTCTTAATCAACTGTTGAAAGCAAAAGTGAAGAGAATAAAGTGATATAACAGCTAAATCATCAATACCCAAAATAATACACCATAATCAAATCAATGTAATAAACAACAACAATATTTTAAATCAACTACCCAAAGAGACTTGAGATGCAAATAAATTCAAAGATAGAGAAAATTCTCTAAAAAGAACATGTACAATTTCTAGATACATGATAGAATGTTCAACACAATGAGAGTGCAAATTTGATCAAACACAACAGAAATATTGTGTACTATCAATATAATGAAAAAACACAATTAAGTCAATGAAATCTTAACTTTTGGGCAAAACTGAAAAGCATCAGTTCACTCCATTCCAAGGAATTTCTTGAATTGATTGTTTACTACTAGAACATTAAGGAAAGTGAGTACACCAGCCATGTTTACTCATTCATCTCTTTCTGGCCTCCTCTCCTGACTTCTTTCTCCACTATATCCCAATGCTCTTATTTTGGAAGATCATTTTGCACCTGCATCCCTTCCTCTCATTGATTAGTTCCTCCTGGAATGTCACTTTTAAGGAAAGTGGTAAGACCAGTCATTTCACTCCTTCATTCCTCTTTGTGCTCCACTTCTGACTCTGTGGAAATCTTCCTCCATGATATACCAGTCAGGTCCTTTCTCTTTCCACCTTACTTCCATGTGTTATCTTCTCCCATTGAAATGTAAGTTGTCAAAGGCTGAGACTGCCTTTTGTTTTAGCTTGAGTTTGTGTCCCCAGGGCTTACCTCCATGGTAATTAAATAATTTAATGCTTTCTCAATACTCTTTGGCTTGAATTCACTTAACTTGTATCATTAATGCTGGTTATACAGTAGTCACTTAATAAATGCTTGTTGCTTGATTTTAAGAGATGGAGGTAATCACAAAAGTTAAAATAGTTTCAATTAGATAAAATTAAGAAATTTTGTACAAAATACAATTATTGAAAATACAAAAGGAAGAGATTATCAATGAGAAAAATCTTCAGAGAAAATACATCTGGTACTTGCCAGGGGTATATCAATATAAACACTAAAGAACAAGGATCATTCCTGAAGAGGTAAGAGATCTAAATGATGATGAGTAGAACACTTTCAAAGGAACAACTGCAAATAAATAGTGCAATGGCAAGAATGCTAGACTTCAAAACAGAAGATCTGAGTTTGAATCACATGCTACCTCTTTACTAAAAATGAAATAATTATAATCATTATACCTCATTTATATAGTGCTCATTTATTTGCCTGGCACTGTTTTGAGTACTTTACGATTAATATTGCATTTGATCCATGTAACAACGCTGGGAGAGAGATACTATTGTTATTTCCATTTTAGAGTTGAGGAAACTGAGGTAATAGAGATTAAGAGACTAACCTAGGTCACACAGCTAGTAGGCCAGATTTGAATTCAGGTTTTCCAGGTTCAAGACCCTATGTTTCATTCATTATACTACCTCATTGTCCTCTAGCTCAGGCAAGACACATTATCTCTCTGGTTCTTATTTCACATCTATAAATAAAGAGGTTGGACTAAATATCACCTAAAGTCCCTTATAGGCAGTAGTCTTAGCTCCTATAAATTATAAATATTCATATGAAAGATTATTCCAAGTCACTAGTAATGACAGAAATGGAGGTTTAAACATCTTTGAAGTTTCACCTCATAATTTTTAACTTGGTAAAAATGATGGAAGACAGAAATAGTGTTGTAGATGCTGAGGGAAGACAGACACACCAATCACTACCAATCAAGCTCTGAATTAGTTCATCTCCATGGGGAAAAAAAATTGGAATTATAAGAAAGGTTACTAAAACTGTTCACATCCTTTAACAAAAAAATCCCACTGCTGGGCATATGACCCAACTAGGTCACATACAGAAAGTAAGGTGTCATATTTATTATGACCTTAGCATACATGAACATTTCAGTAAGGAAAAAGAATTGGAGGGGGGGATTAAGTTGTGAAGTACTGCACATGGTTTCCATTTAAAAAATATAATAAATTTATAAGGATAGTAAAAACAATGATTATATGCCCTTTTGAATTTCCTTCTGATCTTTCCTGTGTATTATTTAATGTCTCACTGACCCTTTTTTTTCTTTTCTCAGTAGTACTACCCATCATCTAGGCACTTTCCCTTGTAACTAGGTAAACAAAGCAAATATACTCATTGGACCTGTCTGAAAGTGTTATATCTCATTCCATTATCTCTCTGCAAACAGGCAAGAAGAGAACTTTATCATTAGTCTTCAGAAGACATTGTATTAATCAGAATTCTTACATATTTCAAAGTTTCCTTTTAAACTTCTTTTCCTTTACATTATTGTAGTTGTATAATTTGTTCTGATCTGATGCTGCTAAATTCATCCATTTTGTCATTTTTTTTACAGTAAAGCAATATTTCATTACATTCAAATGCCATAATTTGTACGGCCATTCCCCAATGTAACAGTACATTTTCTGGGAGCAAAAATTGAAAACAAAATGGATGACCATTGATTAATTGAGTAATGAACATGGGAAAAAATAGTGGAATCCTATTTTAGCAACAGAACAAGGAAAATTATCCATTTTATTTTATTACTATGATGTAAACATAAAGAACAGCAAAATTAAATTGAAAGCTGAGAAATTGTAATAATATGTAAAAAGAGATGACAAAATGCATCTACCTCTTTGATTAGAGAAATGGGGGACTATGGGTATGGAATGTTATTTGTACTATTGATTATAGTCACAGTGTCAATTGGTTTTAAGTACTTTTCTTGATATAGAAGAAGGATAACTAGGTAGTTATGAGTGGCAGGGAAGCTATACCTAGAAATAACTGTGATATACAAAAAGAATTAATGAAAACTGGGGGAAAAGGAACAGATTGCAATAAGATTATATCTTATAAGCTATTATGTTCATGGTAAATTTTTACTTATTCTTATCATTAGTAATATAAAGTATTGTTTCTTATTACTTCTGCATACTCCAGGTACTCAGGTGAGTCAATTCTATGATCATTTATTTGCCTCACTAAGGCAAACCTGTGGGTCATACTCATTAGTGTCAGCTACAATATGATCAAATAATATAAGATTGATTATATATTTGATATGTGACATTCTATGTTTTGAATATTATTTTGAACTTGATATTAGGGTTCTGTGGACTTAATGGAAACTGCTATGCAAAGGCTATGCATAAGTAGGTAGACTCATATTTGCTTTGGGAAAAAAAGGGATATTTCAGCTTATTCGTAGATACTGTGGGGTTTTTTCCTTCTATTATTTTCTTGGTAGCAACACAATATAACACTTCAAAGCAAGTTCTGCCATGTCTCCTTTTTCTTCTTGTTAGAAACATAACCATATTAGATACCAAAATTTGGGTATCAAAGGAAGGTCATTGAGAAGTTCAGAGGAAATGAACATTTCTCGTCAGAAGTGGACTCCACCCTTTTTTAGGAAGGAGTGGAGAATACAATATTGAGGGAAGCTTTATACCATTAGTTCAGCACGGACATTACCTTCAGAGGATGGTTTGATTCCTTCTCTTCAGGGTTTCAATTTTTCCTCTATTCCCACTACATATTTCTCCTACATATGTATAAGCATGACCCTCTCCCTTTATCATGTATTCCAAGTTCTGCTAATGAAGCTCTAATTTTATGTGGGGCGTGTTGTTTTTATTCAAAGCTGTGGGGATGTTCATCATGGTTTGAATTTTGAACTTCTGTCTCAACATCATATATGGAATTGATTTCAAAGGAAGGTTTAGAATGAATGTCCTTAGATTGCTATTCCATAACAGAAAATAATCAGTGTTCTAAGGGGTAAACCAGAATTCTGGGCAATAGGAATCTCTTTTGAAATCCCATTTACTATAGCCTACAGTGTATTCCTATAGTGTATTTGTCTTTTGAATTTAGAAAAAGTGTAAAGTAAGTTGTTTAAATGTTGTCTTCTCAATTAGAATGTGATCTGCTTGAGGGTAAGGACTGTGTTTTGCATTCTTTTATATCTCAAACTCCTCATAGGATATTGGGCACGTAATAGGCATTTTTATAAATGTCACTGAGGTGACATTTGCATTTGCTGCTCTGAACCCCCTTTTCTTTGTTCTGATTATACAAGTTTTTCTTCTTTTACTTACCCTCACTACTTCGTTTCCCCAACATATTTGTCTACACTGCTCTGCTATTCATTGGTATGGCATAAGCTGTATTAATTGATAGCTAAAGGATTTGACTAAGGTTTTAAGGTAGAGAACCAATATATATTGTAAGATATACATATGTATGTCTATTTCTGTGTTTATGTGTGTATATATATGCATACATACACATATACATGTATGCATATGCAAATGTACATGCACGCATACCCATCCATCCATATGTTTATATAGATATAGGTATAGATAGATAAATATAGATATATATATATGGTGAGATATATATGTGTGTGTGTGCATGTATAGACAGATAGAAAAATAGATAGAAATATATATGTGTTATATGTGTATATATATGTATATATATATATATGTTATACCTAATAACTATTTTTCACAGAGCTAGTACTTTCTAGTAATTTATTGCCTGATGTTGAATTTGAACTCATTTCTTCCTGACCCCAGACCTAGCTCTCTCTACTCTGCAACTCAGCCTTCTCTAATCCTGCCTAGGATAGGTTTATGGTAAAGAACTGGGGTTGGGGCAGCTAGGTGGCACAGTGAATAGAGCATCGACCCTGTAGTCAGGAGGACCTGAGTTCAAATATGTCCTCAGACACTTAACACACACACAAACTAGCCGTGTGCCCTAGGGCAAGTCACTTAACCCTATCTGCCCTACCTTACCCCCTCCAAAAAGCCAAAAAAAAAACAACAAACCAACTGGGTTGTTAGTCCCAAAGAGTCAAGTGGAATATTCGGTTTTTGAAGGAAGGAAGGAAGTAATTAGCAAAAAAAGCGTATATATATATATATATATATATATATATATATATATAAGTGATAGTCCATTACCATAGGAAGATGGTGACAAGGCAAGAGTGTCTGGGATAGGAAGAGACAAGGATGGTGAGTAGACCTCTAGGGTCATTGATTGAAATACTGTATCCAGAAAAGCAATGGTTGCTCCTATCTGATTAGTCTTCTCAGAGCAAGGGGTGGAAAGCATGGGCATAGAAGCATGAAGGTGAAGCATAATGAAATCAGCTAAATGTTACCATGTAATAAATCAAAGTAACACAATCCTAGGGCATGAGTTCCAGTACTGAGTAACTTAACTCCTCCAAGGCCTAGTCTCTGAAAATCTAGTTCAGAGGGTCAGCTTCAGGAGCAAGAGTAGAATCTATGATGGGCAAGTATGGCAAGAAGACATCTGGGAGAGAATTATCTTGATACCTCAATTTTTCATGTTACCTTAGATTCAACATGTCCAAAATTTCTTGCTTCAGTTAAGTCAGTCAGTCAGCTAGCATTTATTAAGTGTCTACTATGTTCCAGGAACATAGTAAGTGATGGGGATACAAAGAATGTTAAAAAAAAAAAGAGGGTCAGCTAGTTGGCACAGTGCAGTGAATAGTGCACCAGCCCTGAAGTCAGGAGGACCTAAATTCAAATGGGGTCACAGACAGTTAACACTTATTATTTGTGTGACCTTGGGCAAGTCACTTAACACCAATTGCCCTGCGTTCCTCTCTCCAAAAAGACCCAAAACAAAGCAAAACAAACAGGAAATAGTACCTGTTTTCAAGGAGTGCACAGTCTAATGGGATATTAGCAAATGGCTCTGAATTAAAACTATGTGAAAAAGACCTATAAAGGATAAATTGGAAGAAGTCTCAGAAGGAAGCCACTATGATCTTAAATTAAATCTAGCTTCTTCTTTTTTTTTTTATTAAGCAATCGGGGTTAAGTAACTTGCTCAAGGTTACACGACCAGTTATCCATGAGTGTGGTGCTGAGTATCTGAGCACAGATTTGATACCCATGTCATCTGGACACTAGAGCCAGTGCTCTTACTCGCTGAGCCACCTGGCCGCCCCTTAAATCTAGCTTCTTATAGGGAAAGGTTTCTTATATAAGGGGAGACTTTGACCTGAAGGAAGTACTTAGCATGGTTCCTGATACATAGTAGGCACTAAGTACATGTTTATTGAAGGGAAGCTAAGAAAATTAGGAGGAAGAGATGAGGAGAGGGAGATTTTGAGTCATGGGGTATGGCAGTGAAAACAGAGTGGGGAGATGGAATGCCCTGTGGGAGGAATAGCAAGGACTCGAAGATAACTGAAGGAAAGTAACTGTAAGTAGACTGGAAAGGTATGAAGGGGGAGGTAATGAAAGGTTTTAAGAGTCAAAAAAGAATTTCTATTCAATCCTGGATGTGATAGGGAACCACTAGAGTTTGTTGAACTAGGGCTGGTCAGAGTGTTACATGCTTTTAAAGGAAGATATTTTGTGAAGGAAAATCGCAAACGTGTGTTTTTGTTGTCGTTCTATTTCTAGATCCATTTCAAGGTCATTTGCAACTGTCATTTTGTATAAATATATTAAATTAGGACTCAACATTCAAAACATTTTAAATTTGCTGGTTAAGCTTGCAGGTAAATGACTCCACATCAGAATTGCTGCTAAAAAACAAAACAAAATAAAAACCAAACCAATAGCCCTGCAGTAGGGAATGGGAAAGTAGACATCAATAAAGAAGTGAGAGGAAAAAGGTTTAAAGGATTGAATTTGAGATGGATGCTTTTTATCACAGAGGGAGGGCTATTAGAGAAAAGCCGAGACATGAAAAAGGCTCAATCAGTTTTGTAAATCCCTTCTTCCACTCCAGTCTTTCTCTCAGAATATGCTAGGAGTTATTTCCATTTAACCAACAAATCACTCAGCTCTGTTGTACTGTTTATGTAAGAGGATTTTAACCATACTCCCAGATATAGATAGAATGGCCAGTCTGATTTGAAGGATGTTGCAAGATGACTCTTCCTCTATCATCCTCCCCTAAACACAGAGAAGTACACATTTGAGTACATAGACCTAGCTGGTCTTTGTTTCAGAAATTCAAATAATTAATATATTTGGCATGGATATATCTCCATAAGAAAAGCTTTGCCGGTGAACCTAAAGCAGCTAAGTTGTGCCATGGATAGAATGCTAGGGGTAGAGCCAGGAAGACTCATCTTCCTGAGTTCAAATCAGACACTTACTAGCTATATGTTACCAGGCAATCCATTTAACTTTGTTTGCCTCACTTTTCTCATCTATAAAATAAATTCAAGAAAGAAATGGCAAACCATCCCAGTATCTTTACCAGGAAAGCCCCAAATGGGGTCCAGAAGTGTTGGACAAGACTGAAAGGAATCAACAACAAAATAGCTATATTTCTCTGATCAGAAGACTATTATCAATCTAAGATTATCTGGGAAGGCTACTACACGTTAAATAGATAGGGTCACATAGGTGTGATAAAGGCTCCAAGGGAATAGGAGATAGGAGGTGAGCAATTTTCCCTAAGGATGATCCTGATGCTGGATATGTGTGTTAATTGCCATATAAGAGAACAATTAATAATTCATCCAATGTTCCCTACTCTTTAGAAGTGTGCTGGCAAATGTTTAACTAGCACTCCAAAAATAAAAAAAAAAGGACCATTGACACACTTTTAAGTTTAATCTGTACCATTCACATTTTCTCCATTATTTTCTTAAGCCTAGACAATTAACAAAACAATAAATTAATTCCTGATTTGCTGCATTTGCTTATTTCCCACGTGAAAATGCTTACACTGAAAGTTTAGCAATCTGTTCTCAAGAACCATGTATTTTCTAGCTCCAGCATACCCCTCCTTCTCTCTTTCCCTCAGTAAAGATGATGCTTATTTTCTCCTCCAACAAGGAGTACAACAGTCTAGCCTCCTAGCAGAGAACAATTTAAGTGGCTTATAGTCAAGGGGCTCTGCCATTACTAGGAATTTTTGTTCCTGGAGTAATTATGACAAACTTTGCTCAGAGCAAATGGTGCAAGACGTACCCGTAATTGGTGAAGGATGGGTAGATTGCACCCTCATGGAAGAAAACAGAGAATCAAAACAGACCACAGTAGTCAAAAACCCCAGGACACCTTGAGCCTCTACTGGGGAAGCCATGGATTGGTAGCTTCCTATTTTAAGTGATTATTATTGATGAAAAACGTTAAGTTCATGTGTTATTTTACCTTTCCTCTCTAGGATCACATAGGCTGTTAGAACATCAGATAGGGCCCTAGACACTGAGGCACAAAGACCTGAGTTCAAATCTAGCTTCAGATAATTACTAGCTGTGTAATCCATTTAACCTACATGTGCCTCAATTTCCTCATTTGTAATATGGAGATAATGATAGCACCAACCTCCTAGCATTATCGTGAGGGTAAAATGAGATGTTTGAAAAGCACTTTTCAAACCTTAAGGTGCTACATAAAGGCTATTATTTTTATCCAAGAATCCAAATTACTTGAATGCTACAGCAAAATTACATTTAAGGAAGAAGATGAGAAAGGTTTTGAAGCCAATCTCACAAAAGAAAACAAAACAACACTTCAGTTTTATGACAATACCATGGGCTGGAAAGGGACCTTAGAGATTTTTTTAATATAGGCATATTTAACCTGGAGGCCTTAGACCCTCAAAGGGCTTATGAATAGATTTGGGGGAGGTGGGGTCTGTGAATCTGGGTGACATCAATAATAATTATTTAAAATAGGAATCTATCAGTCAGTGGCTTCCCCAGTAGAGGTCTCAAGGTGTCTGCGGTTTTGGGCTACTGAGGTGTGTGTCTTCATGTCTCTGTCTCCTCCCATGAGGGACTGTCGACCCACCCTTCACCAATTGGGGCACTTCTTGTGCCATTTGTTCTGAGCAAAGTTCGGTCTCTTATATCTTCTCCTACATACAAAAGTACAGGGTTTGCATATAATAACATACTTATTTTCATTAACCTTTAACTGACATTTCCTCTTATTATATATCAATATCTCTCTATCTTATCATCTATGTATATATATATGTGTATGTGTATATATAAATATACACAAATAAATATAAATATGTATACACATATACTTAAATACATGTGGATTATGTAGATAATGCTAGTGCCCATATGTTTTACAAAGTTGAAAGGATAAGAATTCATGATCTAAGTCAACATATTTAAAAGTAGGAAACTGAGGACCTAAAGAAATGATTTGCCTAAGGTTACTGAGGACTTATTCAGCTATTATGTAAAATAAAGTTGAATTGAGATTGAGAATTGGAAGAAACCTGTTAGGGTATTTTATTGCACCCACTCATTTTATGAGAGGAAATAAAGGCTCTGGAACTCAGGTATCCCTGACTCTTCATACTTTGAGGCATATCATTGAAATTTGACCTTCTGAGATTTGTTATTGGAGGCATGTTCCTGATGCTACTCATCTCATGACTCAGGGTAACCATTTGAGTGGAAAAAGAGGGTGTCCCATCCTCCCTTCCCAGGCTGACTTTGGCTGACTTCAAATTGACCCAACCCAGGAAGTATAATCTAGCACTCTCCTTCAGGAGAAGGGGCTGGTTCTAACTTAGTAAGGCAATGGAATAATGCACATTTCAGCACTCACCTCCTCTGAATACCTAACTCCAGCATTCCTTACTTAGGCTAACACTGTGACAACTAGCTTAAAGTGTTCCAAGGTTGGTCATTTCCTTCTTTTGTTTTCTTTTTGCTGAATGAAAACCTTGTTTTTTTTTTATTAAAATCCATAATTGAACTATCAAAGATTGTGCACTCTTGACAGATAAATTCAGTGCCTTTTATCTCTCCTAGATACATAAGTACAGGGCTTGCATATAATGAGTCCTCAGATAATATCTGTTCAAATGAATTGAACTGAATGAATTGAAATGAATTGAAATGAACTTAATTGAAAAAAGTAAAGAACAATAAATTAAATACAATAAAAACAATAAACTGGCATATTTTCTATCTTCTTGCACATTCTCTGATGATCACTACAAATTGTCTAGCCTTAGTTCACATGGAGTTACTTATGGAAATATTACAAAGATGAAAAGTATTTTCTTAATTTTCTTAAGGAAAATCAATCAAAATCATACATATTAGGGATACTGATGTTAGGGAAATGCCTTTTATAGAGAGCTTTTTTTTTTTGTCTGTATAATGGTGATCCACATTCTTACTCATAAATCTTTAACCTTTTGGTAGATGAGGAGGCCTAGTATTTCAGAAAGTAATCAGAAAACCAAGGTTCAAATTCTGGCTTATTTATTATTTGTGGGACTTTGAACAATTCAGGAAACCTTTCTGTATTGCAGTTTCCTTGTGTTTAAAATCAAGATTTGGCTAAATAATCTCATTGCATACATAGTATTTGGAGATGAAGTGAACCTAAATGATCGGCTAGGAATAACTATTCTTTTTGCAGATCAGAAAACTGAGACCCAGTTAGTGAAGCAGTTCTCCCACTGCATCCTGGGACATCTCTAACCATCCATATCAATATCTGGCCACTGGACCCTGATGGCTTGGGAAGAAAAAGTGAGGCTGGTAACTTTGCATAGCCCTCCCTCCCTCAAATCCAATTCAATTGGTAGTGACATCATTATCTCCCTGATATCAGGAAGGATGAACCACAACCTGTGACTAGGCCCAGTTGCCTGAATGGGGACCCAACAGGTCAGTTCTAGTTTGGCTATTTAGCTTCTTCTCTCCTTCCCTCTCTCCCTCCCTCCACTCTCTTCTCCTCTCCTATCTTCTCATGTATATCATGCCTTTCCTGAGGTGTTTTGCCCAAAGGAAGGTTAATTTTGATGGGGAAACCTCCCTAGATAACTGCCAGTTTACTGTCTAGATTTTTTTCTCAAAGACCATGCCTTAAACCCAATTCACTCTAGATCCTATTGATCGTCCAATCAATGAGAGTCCCTCTCAAGCCCCACTTAATGCTTATTTTTGGGGACCTCCTGGCTAGGAGTGAATGTAAATGACAACTGTTGGGGTGGCTAGGTAGTACACTGAATAGAGCACCGGTCCTGGAGTCAGGAGGACCTTAGTTCAAATCCTACCTCAGACACAACACAAAAACTAGCCTTGTGACCTTGGGCAAGTCGCTTAAGCCCAACTGCCCTCCAAAAAGCAAACAAAACAAAACAAAACAAAACAAAAACAATTGGCAACTGTTTCTCTTTTGGCCAGCAACCCAGAAGGTCTTCCCATCCCAGTTTGACTTTTGTTTTTAATTAAAGTCTTCCTCCCTTGACTCACTTCTTAGATCAATGCCCACTGAATGGGCATTGCCTCACTCAAAGTTAGAGCTGGAAAAGACCATCACTTAAAAAGGCCAAGGTTTCTCACTGCATCCTGGGCCATCTCCAGTTATCCTGATCTATATCTGGGTCCTGGACCAGATGGCTCTGGAGGAGAAAGTGAGTCTGGTGAGTTTGTACAGTCCTCCCTCACTCAAATCCAGTTTCTAAGATCATATAGGTATTAAATAACAAAACTGAAATTCAAACTTAAACCCTCTAGGTTAAAATGTAGTGATCTATTTAGTATTAAGCATACTGACTCTGTGATCTAATAGAATGGTTGGTAGAACTTATGGTACAATAACTATTACCTTTTAAATAGTAGGCCCAATGTGGTTCAAATTTTTGTCTCCCCACACCAGGAATAAGCCATCTTAAAGGGACCTCACTTGAGGTACCACAAATACCCAAATGTCTATAAGTAAAGTGTTTTATACAAATTAACTATATTAAATAATGATGTAGAAACCAATATTGCTCACTGGATAGCAAGCTGAACCTAGGATCAGGAGAAGCTAGGTTCAAATATCACTTCTGAAACTTATTAAATGTGTTACTGTTCAGGTTTAGGGGTGCTTGGGACCCCAAAATACTGACATGCAGAGTCCAGCTTGAATTAATTTAACACAAGTCTGCTTTCAGTCAAGTAAAGCCAGTTTATTAAAGATTTGCCATATTAGGTACTCTCTTAAGGAGCCTGAGCATTTGTATAACTAATGTGATTAGGCCAGATTGAACCTTGAGCCTTTGTCAGTATAGATAGAATCTGAGCACCTTCATGGAGGCAAGGATCTTATATACAGAAAGACTGTGGGAGGGATCCAGGAGTGGTCTAGTAGTCTGGGGTGATGGGAGGAGGGATCCAAGGAGGATCTTGAGGAGGAATCCAAGGAGGATCTTGATGGGCCTGAAGTCTGACTCCAGGAACAAAGAGAAGGGAATTTTGATGGGAACCAGGGTAGGAAACAGCCAAAGGTAACAGACAATGGAGGGCTAGGCTAGGTTAAGGGTAATAGAGATTCAGTCCTCAAGATAATGGAAGACTTATGGCCTCAGGCAAATGCTAGATCCAGTGTGAAGATTCTAAGAGGTTCCCAGAGTCTATACCCTATCATTACCACATGCAAATTACTTAATTCTTTATGATACCTCAGTTTCCACATCAGTAAAATAGAAAAAAAATAATACCTGTAGCACCCATTTCATAGGATTATTATCAGAGTCAAATGAGATAATATGTTTAAGGTATTTTGTAAGCTTGTAAGTGATCCATACATGTCAATTATTATTATCTTTGAACAACAGATATAACAAAATAGACAGAAAAAAACCCCCAAAACCCAACAACAACCAAACTCTAAAACACAAACCCTTCATTTTGACTTTTCTTGGGTACATATGATGTCAAAAATCATTATGATCTTATTCTGGAGTTTTGATTTCTGTCTGAATAGAATATGCTTTGCTATTCAAAGTGAAGGATATGCCTTTGTCCTGTAAACACTCCAGATTTTCAGTTCATTTGTTTCTTTTCCCCTCCTCCTCCTCCAAGTAAATGCACACCTTGGAGCTGACTCATCTAACACATGTTGAACTCCCAAAGAGACAGCTGTTCAACATGTGGAGCATTTTCAAATGCACCAACAAAACAGGCATTCATTTAAGATGGAGCACAAAGTATCTGTCAGCAAAGTCACTGTCACTACAGCCCTGGAAAGTTTTCTTGCCAAAAACAACTCCTTCTCTAATCCCCTGCTTCATTCCTCTCTACCCTCCCTCTATAAAAGAGAAGAGACTTTCCTTGTACATGTTTCTTAATTTGGTTCTAAATTGTCAGAATTTGTCTGTAAATAGTGGCTTTTATATAGATTTCCATATGTGTGTCAAGGAGAGAGAAACTAGGGGAGGGGAGGAGTGTTGACTGGAATCTGACAGCTAGGAGCTTGGAGCCAGGACTTTTTTGTTCATTTCAGAGTTTAGTTATTGAGTTGCTGTGTGGCCGGCAGTAAATCATTTGCCCTCTCTGGACAACATGATCTTTATCTCCATCTCTGGACAGTACTTTCAATGAAATAATGCCTTTAAATTGAGATCTTGTTTCTCCATGCAAATATCTATATATGAAGTAGGAAAGGTCAATGAAGGTGTGTGTGTGTGTGTGTGTGTGTGTGTGTGTGTTTGGGTATTTGAAAGAGGAAAAGGAACATTTATCCCTATTACCATATTGTAAATTGTGACTTTAACAGAGTGGGTACTCAATAAGTATTTATTGAATAAGTAATTTTGGTTTAAGAAAAAATAAAATACTTTAAAACAGCCTACTGGAATTCACTCTAGACAAATTATCTAATTCTGTACGTTTAATTCTGTATGTGTATATCTGTGTGTGTGTATATATATATATATATATATATGTATATAGTTTGTGTGTGTATATTGGAAAGAGGAAAAGGAACATTTATCCCTATTACCATGTTGTAAATTGTGACTTTAACATAGTAGGTGCTCAATAAATATTTATTGAATAAGTGATTTTGGTTTAAGGAGAAAAAAACACTTTAAAACAGCCTAGTGGAATTCACTATAGACAAATTATGTAATTCTGTACATTTAATTCTATATACATATATGTATGTGTGTATATACACATATACATATACATATACTATATATGTATATATAGTGTATGTGTGTATACACACATCCATACATGGAGAGAGACAGACAGTGAAAAAGAAAGATAGGTAGGGGGAGAGAGACAAAGAGGGAGAAAATGAAAGCGGAGGGGGAGACAATGAAAGGAGGTAAGAAAGCAAAAGAGAGAGAGAGAGAGAGAGAGAGAGAGAGAGAGAGAGAGAGAGAGA